>NW_028245396.1:0-86122 GCF_964263255.1 Lissotriton vulgaris
AATATATACATTAAATGCTAATTTGTAACTATAACGTACCTGAAACCTGGTTTTTTTCAGTAAATATATATATATATATATATATATATATATATATATATATATATATATATATGTATATATATATATATATATATCCAAATCAAAGAGAGTTGTCCCCTCAAGTAAGGCCACACACAGGAGAATGAATTTCGGCGCTTTATTGAACAACAGCAACAGTCGAGGTGTCAGGGCAATTCATCATGAAGTTCAGGAGCCCGACGCGTTTCGTGCTAAGACGCACTTCTTCATGGGCTTGGAATTGCTAACATCCGCGGCACAGTTTCTGGAGCACCTGATATTCCTCAAGGCACTGCCCCAGTGGGCGTGTACCGTCGCAAGGTCCACTGGCCCTTGTAGTGCTTCACCATCCTTCTCCTTCTTCTATTTGATTTGGATATTTAACGGCCCGTCCTGCCGTGAGAAAGGCCCTGCTGCAGAGAACAGACCAGTGCTGATGCAAAAGGCATTTGGCACAAAAAGGGACAGGAGACAGGCTGAAATCAGCAAGAAAGTACAGTGAGTTGTTCAGGACTCTGTCGTCATACCCCACTTGGGATTCATGTTTGCATAAATTAACAGCGCGGCCCTAACTCACTGTAGAAGGATGGTGAAGCACTACAAGGGCCAGTGGACCTTGCGACGGTACACGCCCACTGGGGCGGTGCCTTGAGGAATATCAGGTGCTCCAGAAACTGTGCCGCGGATGTTAGCAATTCCAAGCCCATGAAGAAGTGCGTCTTAGCACGAAACGCGTCGGGCTCCTGAACTTCATGATGAATTGCCCTGACACCTCGACTGTTGCTGTTGTTCAATAAAGCGCCGAAATTCATTCTCCTGTGTGTGGCCTTACTCGAGGGGACAACTCTTTTTGATTTGGATATTTAACGGCCCGTCCTGCCGTGAGAAAGGCCCTGCTGCAGAGAACAGACCAGTGCTGATGCAAAAGGCATGTGGCACAAAAAGGGACAGGAGACAGGCTGAAATCAGCAAGAAAGTACAGTGAGTTGTTCAGGACACTGTCGTCATACCCCACTTGGGATTCATGTTTGCATAAATTAACAGCGCGGCCCTAACTCACTGGAGAAGGATGGTGAAGCACTACAAGGGCCAGTGGACCTTGCGACGGTACACGCCCACTGGGGCGGTGCCTTGAGGAATATCAGGTGCTCCAGAAACTGTGCCGCGGATGTTAGCAATTCCAAGCCCATGAAGAAGTGCGTCTTAGCACGAAATGCGTCGGGCTCCTGAACTTCATGATGAATTGCCCTGACACCTCGACTGTTGCTGTTGTTCAATAAAGCGCCGAAATTCATTCTCCTGTGTGTGGCCTTACTCGAGGGGACAACTCTTTTTGATTTGGATATATATATATATATATTACCTACTGGCGGTCGCCAGTAGGTATATATAGTTAGGATTTTTTCTCTATGGAACTTTTGAAAATTCTATGTCTAATAACTTTGGCGTTTGTGGACGGAATCGGCTGAAATTTTCAGGAAAATGGCACATTTTGTTTCTGGGCAGCCCCTGAAAATTCGGGGGGTTTTTGTCAAGGGGGGGCCGAGAAAAAAGGGGGGTCCCAAAACGCGTTTTTCCCATTCATTTTTCCATAGGGCGTTTGGCCTCACTTTTAGCTCGAACGGCTGAATGGATTTACACGAAACTTGGCAAAATTGTAGGGACTGTTAGCCCGATGTGCCTTTGCTGGGTCTCAATATATGTGCTCCAGTGGATTTTGAGAAATTAACGTTTTAAAAAACAGATATATCTGTGACAGCGCCCCGGATAGCGCTCCAGATCGCGTACTTTTCGCGTAACGGAGCTTTGCGAAGCGAAGCTGATTGGCTCTCCGGTGTCTGTCAACATTCTAAACAGTCCGGTGCGGCCGCCATCTTGTCTCTCAGTAGGATCGAGAGACAAGAGGAGGAGAAAAACGAAGGGGGAATTTAATGAAAGGGGGCAAGGTAGACCCCTCTTGACCCCCTAGGAATGATGTTGGGGTTATTAAAGGGTCCCGTGGAGCAAATAAAAATTTTTTAATTTTTCGCAGTAGAAGCGCTAACCGGTTCGCGAACCGGGTCGCAAACTGGTAGCGAAACGGGAATTCGCCATTTTGTGTTTCGATTTAATTAAATTACAAGATGGAGGAAAAACAATGTGAGAAATGGGTATAAGGGGGTACGGGAGACGTATCCTGACCCCCTATGTTTTCTGAGGGTGGTTGAGGAGGTTCATATATGTTGATACTTGTCTTCCACCGGCTGCGCGTGAGCGTTTTTTTTTTTTTTTTTTTGCTGCGTGACGTCTGTTGGCGTTCGATTAGAAGGAAATCAGGAAGTGTTGACCGCCATTTTGACAGTGCGAGTAAATATATTGTTAAAAATAATTGTTATAAATTAATCCGTATTGATAAACATTGTCTGCGCCATCTTGCTTTTTTTCCAATGCCACACTTTTGTCGTGCACGGCAGCCATTTTAGATGCCTTGACCAGACCCACTCTCTGCACGCCACCGATCCTCAGCATGGCTCCCCACCCTCGCAAGCATCTCCCCCATGCACTGGTCACCCACGCTCTCTCTCTCTCATGTATGGGCCATAAACCTCCTCCCATATGCGCTGCTCTTCCCTGAGAATCATACCCCGTGCTGAGGAAAATTCAGCCCAGATTACAACCGATGCCCAGGCTGCTGGCACAAGACGCCACTTAGTTCCCATATTGAACCGTTACCAAATAAAGAGACGGGCGCTGGAAGCAGGAACACAAGAACAGAGTTTTATTTCTCATGAGGAGAGCTTGTCATTTCACTCTACATATCATACAAGTACCACTCAGCCCCCCGGCCCACTAATCCTGAGGCAGAATTGCCACTGCAACAAAGGACTTAAACTCCTGCAAAGAACACCATGTAACATTTAATATCATTTACCACCAATGTTTTCATATAGCAGTGTTGCTGAACTCACTCAGGGAAATGTCGCTCATTTCATTAAATCACTTTTAAAGCATGCCTTATAACAATGCACCCAATCCTATGTGGAAGTGCTTATATTAAACATGACATTGCTTTAACCAGGATAGACAAAGAAATGACACAGTGATGTAAAAGTTTCTGAAAGAAATGCCAAGAACGTCCCATGTGAAAGTGAATTTTATCTGGCAATTTTTTTCTTTTCCTTCTCATGAAATGAAAGTTAATGCCATGTTCGTTACCTGCCTCATCTGCAAAAAAAAAACTCTCTTGAGGGACCGAAAAAAAATATAGCTATGGTAATCATACCATGCATCGGCACATGGAGAGGTGGCACCCTCTTAATTATTCTAAAGCACAACTTCGAGATTTGGTGGATAACCCCCGACCGGCAAAAACATCCACCAATGACTTAGCAATAAGTGAGTCAGAGGCAAGGGAAACGGTCCCAAATCTGCAAAAGAACTTTGGGCAGATGAGATTGACTTGTGTAGCATGTGGAAAATTAATTTCATGCGGAGAGATGAGTATTACTTTAATAAATAGATCATATGAAAATCATCAATGTCCAAAACGTCCTAGAAAGTAATTTTTGTCATTTTTGAGGAAGAGAGATAACCTACAGTGGTACGGGGTCGTTTTCGTTCGTACTAGGGGGGCCAGGTGACATTCCTTCGGGGTGGCTTAGGGGCATTTAAAACAACTTCCCTGATACAGGTAGCATATAAAGTAGAGGCTAAATACCAGGATCTTTATCGATTGCTTTATGCTGTACAAAAATGAAAAACACATACAACAAACCTGGACCATTCATATTTTCAATGTTTCTGCGTACTATACTTTTTAAACAAAACAGGTGATGGACTATACTTTTTAACCCTTAACTAATTGAGCTGCTTCATTTCACCTGGTTTTTTTTTTTTTTTTTTAAATCGGAAACAGTGGCCATTTATTCGAAACTTACTAATCTACGCGTTACAACTACGTTTGCTTTTTCAAAAACCTTTAATAAAAATGTTGGTGCTCAAATACGGGCCTACAACCCCCTGGGCCGGCCACGGAGCAGGCTGGAACTGTAAATGGGGGGGGGGGTATTTATTTGTGGAAAACATTACAGAGTCAGTGGTCGTTGATTTCATAGTAAAAAGTGCGACAAGTGCAACAAAATCATATCGATAATTCATTGTGAGCAAGTACCAAAAGTGTCGACAATTCGAACCTTCAATAATAAATACAGTAATCAATGATGCATTTGAACTTAATATCAGTTCATTGTTCGAACGTGTAATCAGTACCCGTCCCATGTCAATTCATTGTTCGAACGTATAATCAATACCCATCCCGGATCAATTCATTGTCCGAACATATAATCAGTCTTATCCCATATCAATTCATGTGCTAAAAACTGCATACATATCTCATGATATCAAGGCTGAGCAATCGGGGCACAACAAGGAGTTGAGAGTTTCATTTGTACCAGCGCCATTTTGGGTGAGGTCAGGAAGGTCCAAGTATAGTCAAAATGTCTCCACCAACTCGTGGTTGGACCGGGACCTCTTTCGGCAGTCCAAAAGTTTTCGTTGAAGGGTAGCAGAGGGGACTGCCGACATGAACCATCAGTCAAAGAGGGGTGGGAGGCAACAATCTCACCTACCGGGTCATACTGGTGTCCCACCGGAACTGATCAAGTTGGTAGTCTTGCAGGATTTTGGTCATTTCAAGACTGAGGTCGGCGCCGGCATGAGCGCACCGACGTTCCGCGGCTAGGTCGTGGTCGTTCCGTGGGTGATCATGGCAGTCATTCCCCATCGGGGGTGTCTGCGGGGGTCGGGGGCCCCCGTGGCTCTTATAGAATCTTCAAAGTTGAGGAGAACGTTTCTGGACGCAGGACTCATTTTCTAGTTGAACTCAGAAGCGCCGTTGCACCGCAACAGTGGACGAGACACCCGCTGGGTGAGCGGAGCATCATTGCCTATAGTGCAATAGTGGACGAGACCTTTTGTTGGGTGAGTGGAGCGTTGGGGGTGCAGCCGAGGGGCCCCCACCTGTGGGGGTGGGAGAGACTTGTTCGCGCCGCCTCTCCCTCCCAGCGCACCCCACGCCGACACCTGGCGTTGATATCCGTGATGTCCGGACCAGGCGATAAGAGGGGGGGGGGTCGGAGGCAGAGGCAAGACATCCCCCCCCCCATGGCCTGCAGGGCGCCGCTTCAGGACCGAACAGGGAGCTCATACCAAGCCGGGGCCAGACCAGGAGATACGAGGGGAGGGGGGGGTCGGTGGCATGTGCAAGACATCCCCCTCCAGTGTTGTCGCAGCCATAGAAGAAGATCCCGTCGGCCTCGGCTCCTCTCCTGGTGCACCTTACGCGACGTCCCTTTTGTTGGGTGAGTGGAGCGTTGGGGGTGCAGCTGATGGGCCCCCACCTATGGGGGTGGGAGAGGCTCGTTCGCGCCGCCTCTCCCTCCCAGCGCACCCCACGCCGACACCTGGCGTTGATATCCGTGATGTCCGGACCAGGCGATAAGAGGGGGGGGTCGGCGGCAGAGGCAAGACATCCCCCCCCGTGGCCTGCAAGGCGGAAGAAGAAGGGAATCTGAAGACCAGTAAATTTCGGGCCATCCACCCCACGGCTGATGGCGGTTAGCCGGGCCCCGCCCTGCACGTGTCGAGGCCTCATCTTCCGGATGGGCGTAACCATGGCCCTGTTGCATTTCGGGAGTTTCCGGAATGTGGGTAGGTATCTGCTGATTTGTATCTATTTCATGTTACTGTTAATGGGTGTGGCGGGCGGTGGGACAGACATGCTTGGAGCAGTGGGGGGGTGGCGGAGCCTAGCTACCTCGTGGCTGCCGTAACGTCAAGCTTGGCTTCTTTCACCACTTCCATGTTTCTTATTTCTAGCGAAGTCAAAAACTCATCAGTGGCCTACTGATTTTGTTCGATTTCTTTCCCTTCCTTTTCAAGTGTGTTTCATGCTAAAGTTTCTGTTTAACAGGATACAGTGATTACTTCGTATTTTACATATGTCTTCTTTATTAGGGGTACTCTCCGGTTGAGCCAGATGATGTACCTCTAATAAATGGTCCGGGTGGAACTAGTTTCTCAATCAGTGGGGAGTAGATGGGCATGACAGATTACAACGGGGGACAAAGGTCCGCATTACCCACCCTTCACTACTTGCAAAGACTAGACAGAATATTTCTATTCCACGTTATTTGCAAACAGAGAATACCTCGAAAGAACTATTCCTTGAACAATAAATGTCCAGCCAATCAATCAATCAGTGGGGAGAAAAAAAGGCATGACGGATTACAACGGGGGACAAAAGTCCGCATTACCTATCCTTCACTATCTGCAAAGGGAGACAGAATATTCCTATTCTTCTCTGTTTGTAGACAGGGAATATCTCAAAGAGCAATAATCGATAAAAAATTAGTAGGATTATAACACTTTAATAACTTATAAATATATACATCGCAACAAAAACAGTAAACACCTTAAAACATTTTTTATTAAAACAGAAGCAACAATGACAACTAACAGTAGTGATATCCTGGGCGGGTGATGGAACTGGGATTGTTAATGGAAAAAGATCTACAGAGAAAGCTATTGGTGAATTATACTTCACCGGAAATTTGAAACTCACAAATGTTTTATTTGTGTAATCGTTTCAGGTCAAACGGATTGTGGAAAAATGTTCGGAATGGAAGAGTCACCAAAAGGCAAAAAGTACACTCATGTATGAAAATTTTACTATTAATGCTTGACTGAGGCCAAGGAGATCAGAGTGCATGAGTCTCATGCTTGATCGATTGAGCTAGCCGGATCGTGCAACAAAAAGTATAAAATAGTTATGTAAATAGTTATTTAATAAAATGTTTTACCCTGTTACTTTGCTGGTGTGTTGTATATATTTATAATATTTGCATAGGGTTTGTCGTTATTTTGGGTGGGGTGGGTGGCGGAGCCGAGCTGTCTTGCAGCCATCATGGTGTGGAGCTCAGTTCATCTCACTAGTTTCGTATTTCTCATGAGGGGTTGTTCTTAATGTTTCTATTTTAGCGAGGTCAAAAAGAGATCCCATTAGTGGCCTACTGATTTTGCTCGATTCCTTTTGTTTTTTAAAACGATTTTTCACTATCTGCAAAGACTAAACAGAGTATTGCGACTCTGTGCTTGTTTGTAAATAGAGAATGAACCAAAGAGAACCAATTCTAAAACAGTAAATGCTTGGATAACAATCAATCAAATAGAGAGAGAAGCAGGCACGACGGATTACAACGGGGGCAAAGGCCTGCGTTAACTACCCTTCACTATCTGCAAAGAGAGAGTACTCCTAAGAGAAAAGAGGGGGGGGGGGCAGCGTTCAAAGCACATCAGCGTGCATAAACACGAAAATGTTTTTACCTATCACGTACTTGACATTTGACAGCTTTTGATATTTGCTATTAAAAAACCATTGAAATTCACTTAAAAAACCATAGGTTATAGACCATATATAGTTAGGAATTAGCATTTACAAAACCTTGAAAATTCACTGAAAAAACCATTGGTTATAGACCATATATAGTTAGGAATTAGCATTTACAAAACCTTAATTTACTCGCACAAAACCATAGAAATTCGCATATATAGTTAGTTGCAATAACTATATATCGCGCACCCGCAATCCACTGCTGATGATGTCACATATTACATCATTCATGACATGGTCAGTGACATCACTGATGACATCACTGATGACATCATCCAGTGACTGTATGTTTCTGTAAAGTTAAAATATGTCTAACATATTGAAGAATGAGTGGATGTATAAGTGTCTGGATGAAGGATTTAGTAGGTTTTTTAGAAAAAAGGAATGTGTACACCGGGTTATGTGTGCTGTTAATTAATGAGTAACGTAGACATTTAATAATAACTCATTTTCCACCCATAGAAATCTGATTGATGTTATTTATTCTTTATATTTCTCTGATATTTTTTTCTTTGTAGTTATATTTCTAGTTGGTTTTTTTTCTCCTTATTTTTTCTTTTTTATATCTATATACTTTGTACTTTTTTTAGTTTACAAAAGACATATTTACATACAAAACATTGGTGTAATTTCACATAAAATCTATATCTTTTAAAACAACATCTTTTCTGTTTGAAACTTAATGTAAACGCAGAATTAGTTCCTTCAACGCATTTCGGCGGTCGCCTTCCTCAGGAAATCTGCCTTGTTCTTTACTATAATACCCGTGGCTAAAATGATGAAAAAGTGATACTTTAGTATTTATCTTATACACAAATTTATTAAATTTCATGTCTAACTCTTTACTTCATTCTGTTTTATCTCTATACAAAATTTGTATCCTTATATTGTTACATTTGTGCAAATCCCTAAGCGATCAGTAAGCCTTCACTGGCTAGGTGCTGTCATAACCACATATATATGCATTTTTTAGATGATTATCTTGTACATACTTTTCATCTATTTCATTTTCTCTGTGTTGTTCCATACAAAAAGTACATTTCTGTTAGGTTTACTTTTTTGAATCTTTAGACCAATTTGTTTTGCCTTTTGCTTGCAGATGGGAGCTTCTAGAGTATAGATCAAGGCTTGTCAGCTATCTAGGGGGCCCAGGGTAGACCTCCCCCATGGGAAAATTTTCCCCTTGTGAATATATCCCGTTTTTACTAGTAATAAAAGTAACATTATAATACCTTATTTGTAAGGAGGTCGTGGCTTCCAATATGTTTATCTTTCCAAATGTGACATGGAACCGGGCCTTTGTTACTGAAAGATGGTGGGATATATTTATAAACGCCTGTTTCTTTACTTAAGGATTGGTATATTTCTATCCTGCTGCCTAAATTTACCTCAAAAGTTGGAAATCTTAGCTGTACGTGGTTGTCTTTCCGTCTTGTATCCAAATTTACAATACTGCTACTATATAGTCAAAACGGGTGTCTGGGTAAAAGGTAGTTGCCTGCATGGGAAGACATGAGGACATAGATTTAAATCTAAGTTTGCAGATCTGGTTGCACTTTTATATCCCTTGTCACGATCTAGCGTGATTTACCTGTAAATAATCCAGGCACTCCGTTAATTAAATTCCTTCTTGTAGTTCTAGCCGGTTTTGGAGTCCTGTTGCCCTTAATGCTCTGTGCTCAAATTAGCCGTGATATTAGACCTATGTGAAGAATCACAGTAACATACTTTTAATTTCGATTTTCGACCTACACATTGATATGTAAACTTTTATTTCCCTTCAGCACAACCCTTACCTGAAGTTAAAAATGGTTGTATATCTTTTTTTGTTTGGCCAGCTTAACTGAGTTTGCTTCTTACTAGCTCCCGATTTTACTTCTTTAAAATTCACCATCTGTTTTAAAAAAAGAGAGGAAAAAATAGGGGTATATATTTAGCTGTCTATCCTTCTAACTCTGTACTTAATTAAAAGTAATGCTAGTGCCTCTATCTCTGCGTGCTTGCAGGACATACCTGATATTTTTAAGAATGGGGTTCTCGATGTACTCCCGGCTTGGATTCTGGTTTCCAAACTGTTTGTTAGCTACAGCCTATACTTATCAGGCTATCTGGCGCCAAAATTTCGTGGTTAATCCGTCATCTCGCGAGATTACGCATCGGGGAAATGCAGCTTTTTCGATTAGCTAGCCGTTTTCCAACGAATGAATCCGCCATCTTACCCTAGTTATAAAGGCACTAGGTCTTTGTGCTGGGTAGTAGGGTATAAATCGTTATGTTTACCCTCTCTACGTAATGTTGTACAATGATGGTTTCTTATGTAGTGCCAATCTATAATATTAAGAGAGGAGTTGTACTCTTTATAACGACGGCTGGAAATGTTTGTGTGTTCAATACATGAGGTATTTGCTCGACTAACTGGCGCTAATTACTCGCTGATAACGCTACCTCTCGCGAGATTCGAGGGTATGGTTCTACCTGTATACCTTACCTGGCACGATTCTGCTAATGGTTCCACCATTTTACCCTAGTTATCCAGGTGTTAAATCTGGTTACTGGCTCAATTTGATCCTTACTTATATTCTAGCTAATTAGATGTTGTGCTTCCATGGTGTCTAAAAACGGGCTTAAGTTGAAAAGGGTTTAGTGTGGGTTGAATCCTATTGTATCGACAATACGGGATGTTTTTATCAGGGATAAATTCTTTATAAATTATGTACCGGACATTCAAGTTTTGGATCGTATTATTTAGTTTTGAATAAGATTTCATTTATCTCATTGTGTTTATGAGAGGACAAATGGGTAGCTAAAGATATTAAGGTCGATTACTGCCATCTGCAGGCAATGTAGGTCATTCACAATATTGCATCAAAAACCTTTTATACATTTTGTACTGTAATGGTTCCATGTATAATCTGATTGTGCACCTTATGTGTTATTACTCTCCTCTTACTGGTTTGTCCAGCCAATCAATCAATCAGTGGGGAGAAAAAAAGGCATGACGGATTACAACGGGGGACAAAAGTCCGCATTACCTATCCTTCACTATCTGCAAAGGGAGACAGAATATTCCTATTCTTCTCTGTTTGTAGACAGGGAATATCTCAAAGAGCAATAATCGATAAAAAATTAGTAGGATTATAACACTTTAATAACTTATAAATATATAGATCGCAACAAAAACAGTAAACACCTTAAAACATTTTTTATTAAAACAGAAGCAACAATGACAACTAACAGTAGTGATATCCTGGGCGGGTGATGGAACTGGGATTGTTAATGGAAAAAGATCTACAGAGAAAGCTATTGGTGAATTATACTTCACCGGAAATTTGAAACTCACAAATGTTTTATTTGTGTAATCGTTTCAGGTCAAACGGATTGTGGAAAAATGTTCGGAATGGAAGAGTCACCAAAAGGCAAAAAGTACACTCATGTATGAAAATTTTACTATTAATGCTTGACTGAGGCCAAGGAGATCAGAGTGCATGAGTCTCATGCTCGATCGATTGAGCTAGCCGGATAGTGCAACAAAAAGTATAAAATAGTTATGTAAATAGTTATTTAATAAAATGTTTTACCCTGTTACTTTGCTGGTGTGTTGTATATATTTATAATATTTGCATAGGGTTTGTCGTTATTTTGGGTGGGGTGGGTGGCGGAGCCGAGCTGTCTTGCAGCCATCATGGTGTGGAGCTCAGTTCATCTCACTAGTTTCGTATTTCTCATGAGGGGTTGTTCTTAATGTTTCTATTTTAGCGAGGTCAAAAAGAGATCCCATTAGTGGCCTACTGATTTTGCTCGATTCCTTTTGTTTTTTAAAACAATTTTTCACTATCTGCAAAGACTAAACAGAGTATTGCGACTCTGTGCTTGTTTGTAAATAGAGAATGAACCAAAAAGAACCAATTCTAAAACAGTAAATGCTTGGATAACAATCAATCAAATAGAGAGAGAAGCAGGCACGACGGGTTACAACGGGGGCAAAGGCCTGCGTTAACTACCCTTCACTATCTGCAAAGAGAGAGTACTCCTAAGAGAAAAGAGGGGGGGGGGCAGCGTTCAAAGCACATCAGCGTGCATAAACACGAAAATGTTTTTACCTATCACGTACTTGACATTTGACAGCTTTTGATATTTGCTATTAAAAAACCATTGAAATTCACTTAAAAAACCATAGGTTATAGACCATATATAGTTAGGAATTAGCATTTACAAAACCTTGAAAATTCACTGAAAAAACTATTGGTTATAGACCATATATAGTTAGGAATTAGCATTTACAAAACCTTAATTTACTCGCACAAAACCATAGAAATTCGCATATATAGTTAGTTGCAATAACTATATATCGCGCACCCGCAATCCACTGCTGATGATGTCACATATTACATCATTCATGACATGGTCAGTGACATCACTGATGACATCACTGATGACATCATCCAGTTGAGGTTCCGTGACAATTGTAAGTGATGTTTTCGACTCGCACGAATATGATCGAGTCTGGTATCTATGAACCGCAAATGACGAGTTTAGTGGGTGTGTGTAGTTTCGTTGTGCTAACCTAAACCGTTCGTCTGTTATGTGGGTTATTCTATCTGTATCCACGGGTTCCATCTTAGATACGGCATCCATTTTGTCATCTTGCCCTCAAGTAGCCAGCGAACGGACGTTGTCCGCTTCGCGACCCTGGGACTCCCAAGATACTTGCGGAAGCCACATGTCCTTTGAAAATGTCTTTATGACGAGGGGGATGATACTGTAAGGCAGATGGCCCTGCTCGAGGCTCATCTTGCCGTGCCGGTTTATTGTCTCAGCCGTGCATCTCATTAGGCACGTCCCTTTTGATGCCTGTAGCTCGCGTTTCCCGATACCTCCCTTTTTACACCCTTTTCAATCCCCCACTGTCTCCATCTTCCTCCACACCTGTCCTTGTTCCTTCTTCGATCTGTTTTACTGCTGATTGGAATGTACCAATGGTGGGAAGATGGGTTTTTACAGTTGGGAACCGCCAAATGTTTCCGCACTTATGTTCCGGACCTTGTGTGTATCAAAGTGACCGAAACGACCCCTGTGGGGGATAACTATGGGAACCAAGCCATAAACCTTTGTGTATCATGTAAAACTATGGGTAGATTGTGTATAAAAGGAGCGATCCACAGAGCCAATTTGAAGCAGTCTCCACAAGTAGCACATGTTGTACTTGCCGTGATTTCTGTGTTCCCTGCAGTAAATAAAGCTCGAATCTTTGACGCCGAAGGAAGTGTCCCGTGTCTCTGTCACTTTTACGCCGGAGCAGGTTACCCACGAAGGTTTCAGGTGTTGTTCCCTGACACCGCTGGGTCTTAAATAACCCAGTCCTTCAGTTGGCGCCCATCGTGGGGCTGCATCAGTGGTACCGGTCCAAGCCCGACGATCGTGAGGAACTTCGTGTGAAATCTCCGAGGGAAGGTGCACTCCGCTTCATCGATCCTGTTGTCGAAATAAGTGGCCCGAAGACTTTTCCCGCGAAGATTCCCGCCTCCTGACGGCTGCGACGGACTGCTGCCCTGACTGTAGACCTGTTTTGGCGCCTGGCGTAGACCTTGGTATAGCGAGACGATTGACGGGCCTTCCTGGTGACGCCATCGATCTTTGAGTTTAGTATTTGTGGGTCGCTCCCAGTGTTCTTGGTTGTGGTTCTCAGTTGTTGCATGGTTCCATTGCATTTGTGGTTCTTGGTACTTTGTTGTGATATTTGACGACTGCAGACGCCAAAAACCGAGGGTTTTCGCTCTTTGCTGGGACTTGGTAAATCCCGTAACCCTTGAAGTTTGTGAAACTCGGCTAGTGTGCAAGATGCCTGGTCGTAGTACTTTGTTTAGTTGTTTCAGACGTTGTGGTACGGATTCCCGACTGGAGGACTCGTGTCCGATACCTCCGGTTGGAACTCCCACTTATGAACTGTATAGTAAGCACGGATTGGGCCCTATTACTTTTAATGATTACTGGATTCGGTATACTAAGAAGGATGGTGTCCTTAGTTGGCCACCTCATGGTAGTTTCGAGACTCCAATCTTAGATAATCTAGAGGCTAAATTATTTGCGAAAAAGTCAAGGCCGGCCATGTTTGATGCCTTTCGGTTGTGGCGTAAAGAAGCCCGACAGAAAGAAATCAGACAGACTAAACGAAATCAGAGAGATGGTGTTGCTACCATTGTAAAGAAAGCAGAGCAGTTTCAGCGTGATAAGGAGGATAAGGAAAAGGAAGTGTTCGATAGGCTACAGCGTATGTCCATAGATAAATGCTATCCTGCTTTGCCTACGGAGTCGGATAAGAAGGAAGAACCAGTTGAGGATCCTTTGATGTCTTATCTTCTGAAGTCACCACCTCCATATGTACAGGGTACCGCTGCTCCAGTGGTTCCCCCTGTACCTGTTCCACCACCTATTCCTCAGCCTGTTCCTCAACCTGCACCCGTTCTTCCGACTGTTCCTGCTCCTTTGTCTGTTGCTATCCCTACTGCTCCTCCACTTCCACATACTCCTGCTCCCGCTACTGCTCCTGTTTTGTTAACTCCTGTTGTTGCCTCTGTTTCTACCTCTTCCCTTGTCAGTCCTGTGTCCTATACTTCTCCCTCTGTTCGTAGTCGTACTTCTCCTGTTGCGGCTAACTTCTTTCATTCTCTCGGACCTGTTCTTGGGTCCGCTGGTTCAGATGGTCCTCAGAGACGTAGTCAGCTTCCCGGTAATAGGGAACGCGCTTCGCTATATAATATGGCGATGGGTTGGATGACACATCCTCTTAGAAATCCACCACGTGTTGTACTCGATACGTTTTGTCAATTCAATATACCAACCCAAAGATTTGTGTTCGAAGAAATGTGTAAGGTCCTTCGTGATCAGATATCTGCCGATGCGCCTGACGAGGTGCTGTCCGCTTTGTCTGATCTACAGCTCCAGTTCTCGAATGGACTGATAGTGGATACCAACGTTCGACGTGCTGTTGAGCGGTTGCTATCTTTCCGTCCTACTCCTATACCTCAAGCCTTGTTTGTTGAGGATGTTGAAAGGCAGCCAGATGAGTCTGGTCAATTTCCTATGCGGGAAGTTCCACCAGTGTGGATGCCAGGCGATCCTAATGCTAACCCCATTATTCCACCCTATTTCCAGAGAGTGTGGATACATCTCCCATGGAAACGATCAGAAGTGTTACAGGTGAAGCAATCTTTGCCTGACCCTCGCAAAAATCCTACAGGGTATTATAAGGAATTATCGCAGCTCGTAGATGCTACGATAATGAACCTTGCTGATATTGATATGCTGTTCGGCAATGTCGTACCGCAACCAGTATGGGCTAAAATCCGTCAGGAAAATCATCCGAATGAACTAGGTGGTGATTGGGCTGCCATTGTAGCGGCAGATGGTCGACAAACTGGTGGTGCTAAACCCGAGCAGTTGATTGCTGCTCTTCCTCAACGAATAATTACGCTAATGAAAACTCTTATGCCAGCTATGAGGGTAAATTGGGACAAATTGTCGGCTTGTAAACAGAAGAAGGACGAGAGTGTCTCCGACTTCTTTACGAGATTCGAGGAGGCATTCATTGACCATAGTGGTCAGGATATGGGTACTGAGGGTGGCCAACGGTTGTTTGTGGATAAATTTGTCTCTAACTTATTGCCCGATTTGAGCAATAAATTGAAGAATTCAGAAAGTGCATGGGCCGTTTCTACCTCAGCTCAGATATTGGCCACAGCACAATATTATGAGAATAGAGAGAAAGAAGAGAATGACAGCGCTGATAAAAAGACGAAAGAGCTTAAAACTAAAGTGTTGTTACAGCAAGCGTATCCTCCACGTTCGAATCAGAATGCTTCGCAACAAAATAGATCGCAGTCGCAATCTAATCGACCACAATCTAGAAATGACTCCTCTTCCCAAAGATCCTCTTTAGGGTACAATCAGTGTGCCTATTGTAGACAGGAGGGTCATATAAAATTCAATTGTCCTGTTTTGAACGACCGTAATAGTGGTAATTTATCTAGAGGAGGTCGTGGTGGTTCTCAACAGACATCACGCGGTAGGGGTCGCGGTGTTCAAAATGATCGTTCAGATAACCAATCGAATTCTAATAACTGTTTTGATCAACGTGGATCATCGCAAGGACGATCTGCGCAGTACAATGTAGATGATTATTACGTCGATCAGGGAACTGACGACAGTAATTACTAGGACAGCCATAGACAAGGAGAGGGAGTGGTATCAGTTCCGGTTGATCAGAGAGGGCCTTACGTCGCAGTTGCTACATCGGGCGTCGTTGAGCCTTTTCTGTTGGACACTGGTGCAGCGAAAAGTTCCATTATGCATTCGAAACTCCCTGGCGCACCTTTGTCTGGCTTAACTAATGTTTCCGTTGGATTTTCTGGCGCCCCCGTTAGCAATCCAGTTTCACGCCCTTTGCCTCTTACCATTGGGCCACGTGAGCTTGAAGCTCCGTTGATTTTGACTACTGGTTGTGGTGAAAATCTCTTGGGTCTGGATTTGCTAAAACGTTTGTATGCAACCCTATATTGTTCTCCTGCGGGTGTAAAGCTTACGTTGGGAGAGAAGGTTGTCTCTCCTATGTACTTGTCTCTTGATAAGCTTCCACCGGAATTGAGTTCTCTTCCTGCATCTTTGTGGGCAACAGGTCCCAATGATGTGGGCCTGCTTGACATCTCCCCTTATGTTGTTCAGTTGAAATCCAATGTGCGATTGCCACGTATTCCCCAGTATCGTATTTCTCTTGATGGTGAACGAGCACTATTAGCGATCATCTATGATTTGATCGACAAAGACGTTATTGAAGAGACTCGGGGAAACGTGTGCAACAGCCCTGTACTGCCTATTTTAAAACGTACTGATCCTTCGAAACCACCTGTTTATCGTTTTGTTATCGATTTACGGGAGGTTAATAAAATTGTGATTCCTCAGTTCCCTGTTGTGCCTGACATCACGGCGCTACTGACTCTGATTCCAGCATCTGCATCTTGGTTTTCGGTGATCGACCTGAAGAATGCGTTCTTCAGCATCCCGATCGCAGAAGAGAGCAGAGACCTTTTCGGTTTCTCTCTTGGTGGACGCAGCTTCCGGTTTAAACGCGCTCCTCAAGGCTACTGTGAGAGTCCATCGATTTACAGCCAAGCCTTGAAGGGTCAACTGGATGCGTTTAAGTTGCCGGCTGGTGCGGCCTTAATCCAATATGTCGATGACTTATTGGTAGCTGCGGATACTCAGGACATTTGCAAAATTGCTACGGTGTCGTTGCTGCAACATCTCTGTGACTTACATCACAAGGTGTCACCTTCTAAACTCCAATATTGTTGTCAAGAAGTAACCTATCTAGGTCACTTATTGTCAAAGGAGGGAAGGCGGTTGACCCCAGAAAGAATTGCAGCAATTGCGCGAATGACTGTGCCAGCAACACAAAGAGATGTGCGTGCCTTTCTAGGTATCACGTCGTACTGCAGGCAATGGATTCCAAATTTTTCATTGCTAGCGAAACCATTGGTGGCTCTTACGTGCAAGGATGTTTCTACTCCTTTACCATGGACGGAAGAATGTCAGAAAAGTTTTTCTGAACTGCGTGACTCATTGTGTTCGGCTCCTGTGTTAGGTACTCCTGACTACAGTAAGCCATTCGCGTTATATGTTCACGAGAGGGAAGGTTGTGCTTTGAGTGTCTTAACGCAACCTTTTGGTGGTAAGCAACGTCCATGTGCATATTTTTCCTCGACCTTGGACCCGGTAGCTAGAGCATTGCCGAGTTGTCTGAGAGCAACAGCGGCAGCTGCGGTGTCCATCCGACAATCAGCAGGATTGGTCATGGATAATATGCTTACGGTGATGGTTCCGCATGCAGTCGACACTCTTTTAAATCGTACGAAAACTCAGCACTTGACAAGTGCGAGGTTGTCCGGATACGAGTTGACGCTTCTGGCAAGTCATATTCAGATAAAACGTTGCAATGTTCTGAATCCGGCAACTTTGTTACCCATTAGTACAGAGTCAGATGAAATAGCAGCCCATGACTGCTATTTGCGAACAGAGGAGGAAACAAAAGGTCGAGTGGACCTTAAAAACACTCCTTTAGAAGATCCAGATGGAACACTGTATGTAGATGGTTCGTGTTTTAAATTGCCGAATGGTGATGTGACCACTGCGTATGCTGTTGTAACTTTGAGTACTGTTGTGGAAGCTGCGAGATTGAATCAGAATTCTGCCCAGGCTGCGGAGCTGATTGCCTTAACTAGAGCGTGTGTGTTAGCAAAAGATAAACGTGTGAATGTGTATACTGACAGTCAGTGTGCATTTGGCGTCGCTCATAGCTTTGGACGATTGTGGAGAGAGAGAGGTTTTCTGACATCGCATGGTACGAAGATTCAGCATGGCCAGCTTGTGAATGATCTTTTGGATGCACTTACGTTGCCTAAGCAGGTAGCGATTGTTAAATGTAGTGCACATCGTAAGGTGACGGATGATGTTGGTCGTGGTAATGCGTTTGCGGATGAGACTGCTAAGGAGACTGCCCGGAACCTTAGCACTCGAATGTATGTGACGAGTTCAGTTAGGTGGCCTACAGAGTCGAGTATGTGTGAAGACACTATTGAGAGTGTGAAGGCGATACAAAATGAGGCCACTGAGACTGAAAAGAAGAAGTGGAATGAAAGTACGGGAAAGTTGGATGTGAATGGTTGTTGGATTGATTTGTCGGAGCAGAAAAGATGGATGTTGCCAGATGCGTATGTGCTGGCTGTTGTGACAATGGCACATGGGTTAGCACATATTAGCGTGAAAGGTATTTGCAAGTTGTTATCTCCTGTGTGGAAGAATGATGGTATCACGAAATGTGCTGAACGCTTGGTTAAGAACTGTATGGTATGTATGTTGTACAATCCTGGTAAGGGAACCCCAACTCCTCCTGGTAGTTTTGCTCCCCCTTCGTGTCCCTTTGAGGTGATTCAATTAGACTTCATCCATATGGAGAGATGCAATAACTTGAAATACGTTTTGGTTGTGGTTTGTGCGTTCTCCCGATGGATTGAAGCCTATCCTCTCAAGGACAACACCGCTTTGTCAACGGCAAAAATCCTACTGAAGGAATACTTTCCTCGGTACGGAATGCCTCTGGTTGTATGGTCTGATAACGGAAGTGAGTTTGTGGGGAGTGTGATGAAGAGTGTGTGCAAAGGCCTTGGAATTAATCAAAAATTCCACAGCGCCAATCATCCCCGGTCAGCTGGTTTGGTTGAAGGGTATAATGGCACCCTTAAACTAAAATTAGCAAAGATTCAGGCTACGACTGGTCTTTCGTGGCCTGACGCTTTACCCTTAGCTTTACTATCAACAAGGGCAACCGTACACTCCCGAGTAGGGCTCAGTCCCTATGAAATAGTGTTCGGTCGTCCTGCAAATGTTTGGGGGGTCCCTAGACCGGCTGTGTTCTGTGATCTTGAGTATCCAATGTTGATCGACTATTTACATGACTTGACTGCTAAACTGAGGTTAATTCACCAACAGGTTTACGAAGCACTGCCGACGCAGACTGAGGGTCCAGGCCACCAGCTCCAGCCTGGAGACTGGGTGGTTACCAGAAATTTTTCTCGGAAGAAGAACTTGGAGCCCAGGTTCACCGGACCCTACCAGGTCCTCCTTGCCACGAGAACTGCTGTTCGTCTTGAGGGGCGGAAAAACTGGGTGCACGCCACCCATACGAAGAAAGTCCCTATTCCGTTACCGGCAGACTCGTGGGTGAGGAGAGGCATTGCATCAACTGAAACCGAAGGATTGCCGGCGTTTGTTCCTTTTAGCGACGCACAACCTGTCGGAGAATCCTCAGTGCAGCAGAAAGACACTGTTGAACATTTGTCATCAAAAGACTCAAGACCAGAACATTCGACTGATCAGCAGGACGCTGTCTCTTCAACGGATCCTTTGTTTGACGAGCAGACACGTTCTGGGAAAACTCGATACTTTTTGCGATCTCGCACTAAAGACTAATAAAAAGTCCTGTTCTGTCCCTTGACAACTGCATTATCCCGTTTTCCACGATCAGTCTGAACACCTGTATCATTGTAATTATTCTTGTACATATTGAAGGTTTTTTCTACGTATTTTTGCTTCCACAGCTGAGAGACATTGCATATATATTATAAATAAAGGCCGTAGGGCCGCACGCGTACTTCTTTCTGGTTAGTAGGTCTTGACGCTAGGTTAAAGACCGTCGGTTCCTGGGAACTCCTGGGAATTGACTACTGCTACACAGAACGAAGTGCGT
This sequence comes from Lissotriton vulgaris, assembly GCF_964263255.1. NCBI lineage: Eukaryota > Metazoa > Chordata > Amphibia > Caudata > Salamandridae > Lissotriton > Lissotriton vulgaris. Next base: position 19,788 of record NW_028245396.1, read on the forward strand.
CAAGAAACGTTGCGGACGGTCATAGGGGATGGCGTTTTCAAAGCTGATGGATGTGGAAAGAGCACAGGCACAAAGATTTGAGCTGCAGCGACTTAGTCGTACGAAATGTTTTATGTTTCAGATATTTGTATTGTTTTTGATTGTTTCTGTATTTTTGGCGGGTGGGGTGTACTATATGATGTCGTACTTCTTACTTTCTGCCATACCTACACCTATTCCTACTTCTGACTCTAAATTCACCTCTACTGCGTCTCCTCATTCCTTCCATATCTTACCCGAACACGAGCAGGCTAGACGTGCAGAATTTCGCAACAATTCCTTTATTCAGCTCCTTCACCAGCACCAGTTAGTGGTTAACACTACTAATTGTTGGGTGTGTGGGTTGATGCCACATACCACAGATAAGGGAATTCCATATTTGGTTTTACCGTATAGTTCCCAGGGTTCTGCTTGAGCATTCCAAACAATGTTCCGAAGCGCACTAGGCTTCCACCCCATTCGAGAACCACGTTCTCCCTACTCTGGCCCTGGCTCGTATCAGAAGCCTTTGTCTATAGCGATAGAGGATTTAGATAGCGATATCTATGATCCCTCACTTATTCCCGAAGAAGAGGTACAAGCCTATAGGGTCCTGAGTAGAGGCGAGTATAGTGTGTTCACTAGTGAAAAACAGCTTAAAAGCTCGCCTCCGATATGGGTCGTACCCCACATTGGTAATTTTTGTCTCATAGGTCGTGGCCGAAGATCGAAAGCCCGACTTGGAGAGAGTGCTTGCACTGAAAATTACATATTGCCGATGGTCTCGTCCCCTGTGTTTCTGGCTGCCAAGGGTACATACTTTATCTGCCATGATCGTGCGTATGCATGGTTGCCCTTCGACTTTGTGGGCTCATGTTTTATCGAAAATTTGTTGCCTCCGACGTTTACTGTAGATGCAGATTATCACAAGACTAGAGTTGTGAGAGGCGTAATTAGCGAAGAGGACACTGCCGGTCAAGAGGCAGGAGACTTTTTCAAGGGTTTCCTCCCGTTTTGGGGGCCTATGGTTAATAGTAGGAACCTGAGACAGTTGACTCGAGTGGTGGAATCGACAGCTAATATTACTGCCAGTGCCCTTGGTAAGATCACCACAGAACTTCAGGCGGATAGACTTATGACGTTACAAAACCGTATGGTTTTAGACGTGATCTTAGCAGATCGAGGTGGGGTATGCAAGGTGATCCATTCGAGCTGCTGTATTTTCATTCCTGATAACGCTCTGACTGTTTATCAAGCCATCTCAAGGTTGCATAAAATCTCTGAGTCCATACACGTGGACGTAGGGGGTTGGACGCTACTTGGGTGGTTTTGGGGCCTGATGTCGACTTGGGGTTGGAAGATTCTGATGATTGTCGGAGTCGTTGTGGCGTTCCTGTTCACGTGCTGCCTTTGCGTGCAGTGTGGTCCTGCCTTATGTGGCCTCTGTGCTACAACGTGTATAAGACAGCCGCCTGTTACCAAAGAAGCTCGATTGGACAGAGCTATGTTACAGCAAAATCTAGATGGTCTAATGAATATCGAGTATGATTCCGACTAGTGCTTGCCTACATGAGGGCAAAAGGAGCGTCTGAGGTTCCGTGACAATTGTAAGTGATGTTTTCGACTCGCACGAATATGATCGAGTCTGGTATCTATGAACCGCAAATGACGAGTTTAGTGGGTGTGTGTAGTTTCGTTGTGCTAACCTAAACCGTTCGTCTGTTATGTGGGTTATTCTATCTGTATCCACGGGTTCCATCTTAGATACGGCATCCATTTTGTCATCTTGCCCTCAAGTAGCCAGCGAACGGACGTTGTCCGCTTCGCGACCCTGGGACTCCCAAGATACTTGCGGAAGCCACATGTCCTTTGAAAATGTCTTTATGACGAGGGGGATGATACTGTAAGGCAGATGGCCCCGCTCGAGGCTCATCTTGCCGTGCCGGTTTATTGTCTCAGCCGTGCATCTCATTAGGCACGTCCCTTTTGATGCCTGTAGCTCGCGTTTCCCGATACCTCCCTTTTTACACCCTTTTCAATCCCCCACTGTCTCCATCTTCCTCCACACCTGTCCTTGTTCCTTCTTCGATCTGTTTTACTGCTGATTGGAATGTACCAATGGTGGGAAGATGGGTTTTTACAGTTGGGAACCGCCAAATGTTTCCGCACTTATGTTCCGGACCTTGTGTGTATCAAAGTGACCGAAACGACCCCTCTGGGGGATAACTATGGGAACCAAGCCATAAACCTTTGTGTATCATGTAAAACTATGGGTAGATTGTGTATAAAAGGAGCGATCCACAGAGCCAATTTGAAGCAGTCTCCACAAGTAGCACATGTTGTACTTGCCGTGATTTCTGTGTTCCCTGCAGTAAATAAAGCTCGAATCTTTGACGCCGAAGGAAGTGTCCCGTGTCTCTGTCACTTGTACGCCGGAGCAGGTTACCCACGAAGGTTTCAGGTGTTGTTCCCTGACACCGCTGGGTCTTAAATAACCCAGTCCTTCACAGTGACTGTATGTTTCTGTAAAGTTAAAATATGTCTAACATATTGAAGAATGAGTGGATGTATAAGTGTCTGGATGAAGGATTTAGTAGGTTTTTTAGAAAAAAGGAATGTGTACACCGGGTTATGTGTGCTGTTAATTAATGAGTAACGTAGACATTTAATAATAACTCATTTTCCACCCATAGAAATCTGATTGATGTTATTTATTCTTTATATTTCTCTGATATTTTTTTCTTTGTAGTTATATTTCTAGTTTTTCTTTTTTCTCCTTATTTTTTCTTTTTTATATCTATATACTTTGTACTTTTTTTAGTTTACAAAAGACATATTTACATACAAAACATTGGTGTAATTTCACATAAAATCTATATCTTTTAAAACAACATCTTTTCTGTTTGAAACTTAATGTAAACGCAGAATTAGTTCCTTCAACGCGTTTCGGCGGTCGCCTTCCTCAGGAAATCTGCCTTGTTCTTTACTATAATACCCGTGGCTAAAATGATGAAAAAGTGATACTTTAGTATTTATCTTATACACAAATTTATTAAATTTCATGTCTAACTCTTTACTTCATTCTGTTTTATCTCTATACAAAATTTGTATCCTTATCTTGTTACATTTGTGCAAATCCCTAAGCGATCAGTAAGCCTTCACTGGCTAGGTGCTGTCATAACCACATATATATGCATTTTTTAGATGATTATCTTGTACATACTTTTCATCTATTTCATTTTCTCTGTGTTGTTCCATACAAAAAGTACATTTCTGTTAGGTTTACTTTTTTGAATCTTTAGACCAATTTGTTTTGCCTTTTGCTTGCAGATGGGAGCTTCTAGAGTATAGATCAAGGCTTGTCAGCTATCTAGGGGGCCCAGGGTAGACCTCCCCCATGGGAAAATGTTCCCCTTGTGAATATATCCCGTTTTTACTAGTAATAAAAGTAACATTATAATACCTTATTTGTAAGGAGGTCGTGGCTTCCAATATGTTTATCTTTCCAAATGTGACATGGAACCGGGCCTTTGTTACTGAAAGATGGTGGGATATATTTATAAACGCCTGTTTCTTTACTTAAGGATTGTTATATTTCTATCCTGCTGCCTAAATTTACCTCAAAAGTTGGAAATCTTAGCTGTACGTGGTTGTCTTTCCGTCTTGTATCCAAATTTACAATACTGCTACTATATAGTCAAAACGGGTGTCTGGGTAAAAGGTAGTTGCCTGCATGGGAAGACATGAGGACATAGATTTATATCTAAGTTTGCAGATCTGGTTGCACTTTTATATCCCTTGTCACGATCTAGCGTGATTTACCTGTAAATAATCCAGGCACTCCGTTAATTAAATTCCTTCTTGTAGTTCTAGCCGGTTTTGGAGTCCTGTTGCCCTTAATGCTCTGTGCTCAAATTAGCCGTGATATTAGACCTATGTGAAGAATCACAGTAACATACTTTTAATTTCGATTTTCGACCTACACATTGATATGTAAACTTTTATTTCCCTTCAGCACAACCCTTACCTGAAGTTAAAAATGGTTGTATATCTTTTTTTGTTTGGCCAGCTTAACTGAGTTTGCTTCTTACTAGCTCCCGGTTTTACTTCTTTAAAATTCACCATCTGTTTTAAAAAAAGAGAGGAAAAAATAGGGGTATATATTTAGCTGTCTATCCTTCTAACTCTGTACTTAATTAAAAGTAATGCTAGTGCCTCTATCTCTGCGTGCTTGCAGGACATACCTGATATTTTTAAGAATGGGGTTCTCGATGTACTCCCGGCTTGGATTCTGGTTTCCAAACCGTTTGTTAGCTACAGCCTATACTTATCAGGCTATCTGGCGCCAAAATTTCGTGGTTAATCCGTCATCTCGCGAGATTACGCATCGGGGAAATGCAGCTTTTTCGATTAGCTAGCCGTTTTCCAACTAATGAATCCGCCATCTTACCCTAGTTATAAAGGCACTAGGTCTTTGTGCTGGGTAGTAGGGTATAAATCGTTATGTTTACCCTCTCTACGTAATGTTGTACAATGATGGTTTCTTATGTAGTGCCAATCTATAATATTAAGAGAGGAGTTGTACTCTTTATAACGACGGCTGGAAATGTTTGTGTGTTCAATACATGAGGTATTTGCTCAACTAACTGGCGCTAATTACTCGCTGATAACGCTACCTCTCGCGAGATTCGAGGGTATGGTTCTACCTGTATACCTTACCTGGCACGATTCTGCTAATGGTTCCACCATTTTACCCTAGTTATCCAGGTGTTAAATCTGGTTACTGGCTCAATTTGATCCTTACTTATATTCTAGCTAATTAGATGTTGTGCTTCCATGGTGTCTAAAAACGGGCTTAAGTTGAAAAGGGTTTAGTGTGGGTTGAATCCTATTGTATCGACAATACGGGATGTTTTTATCAGGGATAAATTCTTTATAAATTATGTACCGGACATTCAAGTTTTGGATCGTATTATTTAGTTTTGAATAAGATTTCATTTATCTCATTGTGTTTATGAGAGGACAAATGGGTAGCTAAAGATATTAAGGTCGATTACTGCCATCTGCAGGCAATGTAGGTCATTCACAATATTGCATCAAAAACCTTTTATACATTTTGTACTGTAATGGTTCCATGTATAATCTGATTGTGCACCTTATGTGTTATTACTCTCCTCTTACTGGTTTGTCCAGCCAATCAATCAATCAGTGGGGAGAAAAAAAGGCATGACGGATTACAACGGGGGACAAAAGTCCGCATTACCTATCCTTCACTATCTGCAAAGGGAGACAGAATATTCCTATTCTTCTCTGTTTGTAGACAGGGAATATCTCAAAGAGCAATAATCGATAAAAAATTAGTAGGATTATAACACTTTAATAACTTATAAATATATACATCGCAACAAAAACAGTAAACACCTTAAAACATTTTTTATTAAAACAGAAGCAACAATGACAACTAACAGTAGTGATATCCTGGGCGGGTGATGGAACTGGGATTGTTAATGGAAAAAGATCTACAGAGAAAGCTATTGGTGAATTATACTTCACCGGAAATTTGAAACTCACAAATGTTTTATTTGTGTAATCGTTTCAGGTCAAACGGATTGTGGAAAAATGTTCGGAATGGAAGAGTCACCAAAAGGCAAAAAGTACACTCATGTATGAAAATTTTACTATTAATGCTTGACTGAGGCCAAGGAGATCAGAGTGCATGAGTCTCATGCTTGATCGATTGAGCTAGCCGGATCGTGCAACAAAAAGTATAAAATAGTTATGTAAATAGTTATTTAATAAAATGTTTTACCCTGTTACTTTGCTGGTGTGTTGTATATATTTATAATATTTGCATAGGGTTTGTCGTTATTTTGGGTGGGGTTGGTGGCGGAGCCGAGCAGTCTTGCAGCCATCTTGGTGTGGAGCTCAGTTCATCTCACTAGTTTCGTATTTCTCATGAGGGGTTGTTCTTAATGTTTCTATTTTAGCGAGGTCAAAAAGAGATCCCATTAGTGGCCTACTGATTTTGCTCGATTCCTTTTGTTTTTTAAAACGATTTTTCACTATCTGCAAAGACTAAACAGAGTATTGCGACTCTGTGCTTGTTTGTAAATAGAGAATTAACCAAAGAGAACCAATTCTAAAACAGTAAATGCTTGGATAACAATCAATCAAATAGAGAGAGAAGCAGGCACGACGGGTTACAACGGGGGCAAAGGCCTGCGTTAACTACCCTTCACTATCTGCAAAGAGAGAGTACTCCTAAGAGAAAAGAGGGGGGGCAGCGTTCAAAGCACATCAACGTGCATAAACACGAAAATGTTTTTACCTATCACGTACTTGACATTTGACAGCTTTTGATATTTGCTATTAAAAAACCATTGAAATTCACTGAAAAAACCATAGGTTATAGACCATATATAGTTAGGATTTAGCATTTACAAAACCTTGAAAATTCACTGAAAAAACCATTGGTTATAGACCATATATAGTTAGGAATTAGCATTTACAAAACCTTAATTTACTCGCACAAAACCATAGAAATTCGCATATATAGTTAGTTGCAATAACTATATATCGCGCACCCGCAATCCACTGCTGATGATGTCACATATTACATCATTCATGACATGGTCAGTGACATCACTGATGACATCACTGATGACATCATCCAGTGACTGTATGTTTCTGTAAAGTTAAAATATGTCTAACATATTGAAGATTGAGTGGATGTATAAGTGTCTGGATAAAGGATTTAGTAGGTTTTTTAGAAAAAAGGAATGTGTACACCGGGTTATGTGTGCTGTTAATTAATGAGTAACGTAGACATTTAATAATAACTCATTTTCCACCCATAGAAATCTGATTGATGTTATTTATTCTTTATATTTCTCTGATATTTTTTTCTTTGTAGTTATATTTCTAGTTTTTCTTTTTTCTCCTTATTTTTTCTTTTTTATATCTATATACTTTGTACTTTTTTTAGTTTACAAAAGACATATTTACATACAAAACATTGGTGTAATTTCACATAAAATCTATATCTTTTAAAACAACATCTTTTCTGTTTGAAACTTAATGTAAACACAGAATTAGTTCCTTCAACGCGTTTCGGCGGTCGCCTTCCTCAGGAAATCTGCCTTGTTCTTTACTATAATACCCGTGGCTAAAATGATGAAAAAGTGATACTTTAGTATTTATCTTATACACAAATTTATTAAATTTCATGTCTAACTCTTTACTTCATTCTGTTTTATCTCTATACAAAATTTGTATCCTTATCTTGTTACATTTGTGCAAATCCCTAAGCGATCAGTAAGCCTTCACTGGCTAGGTGCTGTCATAACCACATATATATGCATTTTTTAGATGATTATCTTGTACATACTTTTCATCTATTTCATTTTCACTGTGTTGTTCCATACAAAAAGTACATTTCTGTTAGGTTTACTTTTTTGAATCTTTAGACCAATTTGTTTTGCCTTTTGCTTGCAGATGGGAGCTTCTAGAGTATAGATCAAGGCTTGTCAGCTATCTAGGGGGCCCAGGGTAGACCTCCCCCATGGGAAAATTTTCCCCTTGTGAATATATCCCGTTTTTACTAGTAATAAAAGTAACATTATAATACCTTATTTGTAAGGAGGTCGTGGCTTCCAATATGTTTATCTTTCCAAATGTGACATGGAACCGGGCCTTTGTTACTGAAAGATGGTGGGATATATTTATAAACGCCTGTTTCTTTACTTAAGGATTGTTATATTTCTATCCTGCTGCCTAAATTTACCTCAAAAGTTGGAAATCTTAGCTGTACGTGGTTGTCTTTCCGTCTTGTATCCAAATTTACAATACTGCTACTATATAGTCAAAACGGGTGTCTGGGTAAAAGGTAGTTGCCTGCATGGGAAGACATGAGGACATAGATTTATATCTAAGTTTGCAGATCTGGTTGCACTTTTATATCCCTTGTCACGATCTAGCGTGATTTACCTGTAAATAATCCAGGCACTCCGTTAATTAAATTCCTTCTTGTAGTTCTAGCCGGTTTTGGAGTCCTGTTGCCCTTAATGCTCTGTGCTCAAATTAGCCGTGATATTAGACCTATGTGAAGAATCACAGTAACATACTTTTAATTTCGATTTTCGACCTACACATTGATATGTAAACTTTTATTTCCCTTCAGCACAACCCTTACCTGAAGTTAAAAATGGTTGTATATCTTTTTTTGTTTGGCCAGCTTAACTGAGTTTGCTTCTTACTAGCTCCCGATTTTACTTCTTTAAAATTCACCATCTGTTTTAAAAAAAGAGAGGAAAAAATAGGGGTATATATTTAGCTGTCTAACCTTCTAACTCTGTACTTAATTAAAAGTAATGCTAGTGCCTCTATCTCTGCGTGCTTGCAGGACATACCTGATATTTTTAAGAATGGGGTTCTCGATGTACTCCCGGCTTGGATTCTGGTTTCCAAACCGTTTGTTAGCTACAGCCTATACTTATCAGGCTATCTGGCGCCAAAATTTCGTGGTTAATCCGTCATCTCGCGAGATTACGCATCGGGGAAATGCAGCTTTTTCGATTAGCTAGCCGTTTTCCAACTAATGAATCCGCCATCTTACCCTAGTTATAAAGGCACTAGGTCTTTGTGCTGGGTAGTAGGGTATAAATCGTTATGTTTACCCTCTCTACGTAATGTTGTACAATGATGGTTTCTTATGTAGTGCCAATCTATAATATTAAGAGAGGAGTTGTACTCTTTATAACGACGGCTGGAAATGTTTGTGTGTTCAATACATGAGGTATTTGCTCGACTAACTGGCGCTAATTACTCGCTGATAACGCTACCTCTCGCGAGATTCGAGGGTATGGTTCTACCTGTATACCTTACCTGGCACGATTCTGCTAATGGTTCCACCATTTTACCCTAGTTATCCAGGTGTTAAATCTGGTTACTGGCTCAATTTGATCCTTACTTATATTCTAGCTAATTAGATGTTGTGCTTCCATGGTGTCTAAAAACGGGCTTAAGTTGAAAAGGGTTTAGTGTGGGTTGAATCCTATTGTATCGACAATACGGGATGTTTTTATCAGGGATAAATTCTTTATAAATTATGTACCGGACATTCAAGTTTTGGATCGTATTATTTAGTTTTGAATAAGATTTCATTTATCTCATTGTGTTTATGAGAGGACAAATGGGTAGCTAAAGATATTAAGGTCGATTACTGCCATCTGCAGGCAATGTAGGTCATTCACAATATTGCATCAAAAACCTTTTATACATTTTGTACTGTAATGGTTCCATGTATAATCTGATTGTGCACCTTATGTGTTATTACTCTCCTCTTACTGGTTTGTCCAGCCAATCAATCAATCAGTGGGGAGAAAAAAAGGCATGACGGATTACAACGGGGGACAAAAGTCCGCATTACCTATCCTTCACTATCTGCAAAGGGAGACAGAATATTCCTATTCTTCTCTGTTTGTAGACAGGGAATATCTCAAAGAGCAATAATCGATAAAAAATTAGTAGGATTATAACACTTTAATAACTTATAAATATATACATCGCAACAAAAACAGTAAACACCTTAAAACATTTTTTATTAAAACAGAAGCAACAATGACAACTAACAGTAGTGATATCCTGGGCGGGTGATGGAACTGGGATTGTTAATGGAAAAAGATCTACAGAGAAAGCTATTGGTGAATTATACTTCACCGGAAATTTGAAACTCACAAATGTTTTATTTGTGTAATCGTTTCAGGTCAAACGGATTGTGGAAAAATGTTCGGAATGGAAGAGTCACCAAAAGGCAAAAAGTACACTCATGTCTGAAAATTTTACTATTAATGCTTGACTGAGGCCAAGGAGATCAGAGTGCATGAGTCTCATGCTCGATCGATTGAGCTAGCCGGATCGTGCAACAAAAAGTATAAAATAGTTATGTAAATAGTTATTTAATAAAATGTTTTACCCTGTTACTTTGCTGGTGTGTTGTATATATTTATAATATTTGCATAGGGTTTGTCGTTATTTTGGGTGGGGTGGGTGGCGGAGCCGAGCTGTCTTGCAGCCATCATGGTGTGGAGCTCAGTTCATCTCACTAGTTTCGTATTTCTCATGAGGGGTTGTTCTTAATGTTTCTATTTTAGCGAGGTCAAAAAGAGATCCCATTAGTGGCCTACTGATTTTGCTCGATTCCTTTTGTTTTTTAAAACGATTTTTCACTATCTGCAAAGACTAAACAGAGTATTGCGACTCTGTGCTTGTTTGTAAATAGAGAATGAACCAAAGAGAACCAATTCTAAAACAGTAAATGCTTGGATAACAATCAATCAAATAGAGAGAGAAGCAGGCACGACGGATTACAACGGGGGCAAAGGCCTGCGTTACCTACCCTTCACTATCTGCAAAGAGAGAGTACTCCTAAGAGAAAAGAGGGGGGGGGCAGCGTTCAAAGCACATCAGCGTGCATAAACACGAAAATGTTTTTACCTATCACGTACTTGACATTTGACAGCTTTTGATATTTGCTATTAAAAAACCATTGAAATTCACTGAAAAAACCATAGGTTATAGACCATATATAGTTAGGAATTAGCATTTACAAAACCTTGAAAATTCACTGAAAAAACCATTGGTTATAGACCATATATAGTTAGGAATTAGCATTTACAAAACCTTAATTTACTCGCACAAAACCATAGAAATTCGCATATATAGTTAGTTGCAATAACTATATATCGCGCACCCGCAATCCACTGCTGATGATGTCACATATTACATCATTCATGACATGGTCAGTGACATCACTGATGACATCACTGATGACATCATCCAGTGACTGTATGCTTCTGTAAAGTTAAAATATGTCTAACATATTGAAGAATGAATGGATGTATAAGTGTCTGGATGAAGGATTTAGTAGGTTTTTTAGAAAAAAGGAATGTGTACACCGGGTTATGTGTGCTGTTAATTAATGAGTAACGTAGACATTTAATAATAACTCATTTTCCACCCATAGAAATCTGATTGATGTTATTTATTCTTTATATTTCTCTGATATTTTTTTCTTTGTAGTTATATTTCTAGTTTTTATTTTTTCTCCTTATTTTTTCTTTTTTATATCTATATACTTTGTACTTTTTTTAGTTTACAAAAGACATATTTACATACAAAACATTGATGTAATTTCACATAAAATCTATATCTTTTAAAACAACATCTTTTCTGTTTGAAACTTAATGTAAACGCAGAATTAGTTCCTTCAACGCGTTTCGGCGGTCGCCTTCCTCAGGAAATCTGCCTTGTTCGTAACTATAATACCCGTGGCTAAAATGATGAAAAAGTGATACTTTAGTATTTATCTTATACACAAATTTATTAAATTTCATGTCTAACTCTTTACTTCATTCTGTTTTATCTCTATACAAAATTTGTATCCTTATCTTGTTACATTTGTGCAAATCCCTAAGCGATCAGTAAGCCTTCACTGGCTAGGTGCTGTCATAACCACATATATATGCATTTTTTAGATGATTATCTTGTACATACTTTTCATCTATTTCATTTTCTCTGTGTTGTTCCATACAAAAAGTACATTTCTGTTAGGTTTACTTTTTTGAATCTTTAGACCAATTTGTTTTGCCTTTTGCTTGCAGATGGGAGCTTCTAGAGTATAGATCAAGGCTTGTCAGCTATCTAGGGGGCCCAGGGTAGACCTCCCCCATGGGAAAATTTTCCCCTTGTGAATATATCCCGTTTTTACTAGTAATAAAAGTAACATTATAATACCTTATTTGTAAGGAGGTCGTGGCTTCCAATATGTTTATCTTTCCAAATGTGACATGGAACCGGGCCTTTGTTACTGAAAGATGGTGGGATATATTTATAAACGCCTGTTTCTTTACTTAAGGATTGTTATATTTCTATCCTGCTGCCTAAATTTACCTCAAAAGTTGGAAATCTTAGCTGTACGTGGTTGTCTTTCCGTCTTGTATCCAAATTTACAATACTGCTACTATATAGTCAAAACGGGTGTCTGGGTAAAAGGTAGTTGCCTGCATGGGAAGACATGAGGACATAGATTTATATCTAAGTTTGCAGATCTGGTTGCACTTTTATATCCCTTGTCACCATCTAGCGTGATTTACCTGTAAATAATCCAGGCACTCCGTTAATTAAATTCCTTCTTGTAGTTCTAGCCGGTTTTGGAGTCCTGTTGCCCTTAATGCTCTGTGCTCAAATTAGCCGTGATATTAGACCTATGTGAAGAATCACAGTAACATACTTTTAATTTCGATTTTCGACCTACACATTGATATGTAAACTTTTATTTCCCTTCAGCACAACCCTTACCTGAAGTTAAAAATGGCTGTATATCTTTTTTTGTTCGGCCAGCTTAACTGAGTTTGCTTCTTACTAGCTCCCGATTTTACTTCTTTAAAATTCACCGTCTGTATTAAAAAAAGAGAGGAAAAAATAGGGGTATATATTTAGCTGTCTATCCTTCTAACTCTGTACTTAATTAAAAGTAATGCTAGTGCCTCTATCTCTGCGTGCTTGCAGGACATACCTGATATTTTTAAGAATGGGGTTCTTGATGTACTCCCGGCTTGGATTCTGGTTTCCAAACCGTTTGTTAGCTACAGCCTATACTTATCAGGCTATCTGGCGCCAAACTTTCGTGGTTAATCCGTCATCTCGCGAGATTACGCATCGGGGAAATGCAGCTTTTTCGATTAGCTAGCCGTTTTCCAACTAATGAATCCGCCATCTTACCCTAGTTATAAAGGCACTAGGTCTTTGTGCTGGGTAGTAGGGTATAAATCGTTATGTTTTCCCTCCCTACGTAATGTTGTACAATGATGGTTTCTTATGTAGTGCCAATCTATAATATTAAGAGAGGAGTTGTACTCTTTATAACGATGGCTGGAAATGTTTGTGTGTTCAATACATGAGGTATTTGCTCGACTAACTGGCGCTAATTACTCGCTGATAACGCTACCTCTCGCGAGATTCGAGGGTATGGTTCTACCTGTATACCTTACCTGGCACGATTCTGCTAATGGTTCCACCATTTTATCCTAGTTATCCAGGTGTTAAATCTGGTTACTGGCTCATTTTGATCCTTACATATATTCTAGCTAATTAGATGTTGTGCTTCCATGGTGTCTAAAAACGGGCTTAAGTTGAAAAGGGTTTAGTGTGGGTTGAATCCTATTGTATCGACAATACGGGATGTTTTTATCAGGGATAAATTCTTTATAAATTATGTACCGGACATTCAAGTTTTGGATCGTATTATTTAGTTTTGAATAAGATTTCATTTATCTCATTGTGTTTATGAGAGGACAAATGGGTAGCTAAAGATATTAAGGTTGATTACTGCCATCTGCAGGCAATGTAGGTCATTCACAATATTGCATCAAAAACCTTTTATACATTTTGTACTGTAATGGTTCCATGTATAATCTGATTGTGCACCTTATGTGTTATTACTCTCCTCTTACTGGTTTGTCCAGCCAATCAATCAATCAGTGGGGAGAAAAAAAGGCATGACGGATTACAACGGGGGACAAAAGTCCGCATTACCTATCCTTCACTATCTGCAAAGGGAGACAGAATATTCCTATTCTTCTCTGTTTGTAGACAGGGAATATCTCAAAGAGCAATAATCGATAAAAAATTAGTAGGATTATAACACTTTAATAACTTATAAATATATACATCGCAACAAAAACAGTAAACACCTTAAAACATTTTTTATTAAAACAGAAGCAACAATGACAACTAACAGTAGTGATATCCTGGGCGGGTGATGGAACTGGGATTGTTAATGGAAAAAGATCTACAGAGAAAGCTATTGGTGAATTATACTTCACCGGAAATTTGAAACCCACAAATGTTTTATTTGTGTAATCGTTTCAGGTCAAACGGATTGTGGAAAAATGTTTGGAATGGAAGAGTCACCAAAAGGCAAAAAGTACACTCATGTATGAAAATTTTACTATTAATGCTTGACTGAGGCCAAGGAGATCAGAGTGCATGAGTCTCATGCTCGATCGATTGAGCTAGCCGGATCGTGCAACAAAAAGTATAAAATAGTTATGTAAATAGTTATTTAATAAAATGTTTTACCCTGTTACTTTGCTGGTGTGTTGTATATATTTATAATATTTGCATAGGGTTTGTCGTTATTTTGGGTGGGGTGGGTGGCGGAGCCGAGCTGTCTTGCAGCCATCATGGTGTGGAGCTCAGTTCATCTCACTAGTTTCGTATTTCTCATGAGGGGTTGTTCTTAATGTTTCTATTTTAGCGAGGTCAAAAAGAGATCCCATTAGTGGCCTACTGATTTTGCTCGATTCCTTTTGTTTTTTAAAACGATTTTTCACTATCTGCAAAGACTAAACAGAGTATTGCGACTCTGTGCTTGTTTGTAAATAGAGAATGAACCAAAGAGAACCAATTCTAAAACAGTAAATGCTTGGATAACAATCAATCAAATAGAGAGAGAAGCAGGCACGACGGATTTCAATGGGGGCAAAGGCCTGCATTAACTACCCTTCACTATCTGCAAAGAGAGAGTACTCCTAAGAGAAAAGAGGGGGGGGGGCAGCGTTCAAAGCACATCAGCGTGCATAAACACGAAAATGTTTTTATCTATCACGTACTTGACATTTGACAGCTTTTGATATTTGCTATTAAAAAACCATTGAAATTCACTGAAAAAACCATAGGTTATAGACCATATATAGTTAGGAATTAGCATTTACAAAACCTTAATTTACTCGCACAAAACCATAGAAATTCGCATATATAGTTAGTTGCAATAACTATATATCGCGCACCCGCAGTCCACTGCTGATGATGTCACATATTACATCATTCATGACATGGTCAGTGACATCACTGATGACATCACTGATGACATCATCCAGTGACTGTATGTTTCTGTAAAGTTAAAATATGTCTAACATATTGAAGAATGAGTGGATGTATAAGTGTCTGGATGAAGGATTTAGTAGGTGCATGACTGACTGTATGAGAGAGTGATTAAATGTGTCTCACTGAGTGCATTGGTTAGTGACTAAACTGTCTGAATGTGTGCATCAGTATGTCTGTTGTTGTGTAAGATGCTGCATGTGTTAATCAGTACCTATATGAGTAACTATATGGGTTATTGATTGGTTGCCTAAGTATTTGTATGGGAGAACGAGTGTGTGTGTGTAGGTGTCTGGGAGGTGTGTGACTGTGCATAGATGTGTGAGCAGTTGATTCACTAGATGTATGGGTTCAAAACTGCATGTGGAAACAGCTGTCTGGGTGGTTGACTGTGTGCATGAGTGTATTGGTGAGTGAATGATATCTCAGTGCTACATGTCAAAGTAAGTACATATGTAAAACACAGTACATGTGAGAGTTGACATATATAAATAACTGTATAAGAGCTAGTGAATGTGTCAGTGGCTGCATGGATCATTGAAAACTTGTATCAGTGATTGTATAAGAGAGTAAATATGTGTTAGAATATGTTTGAATAAGTAAGGTGTGTATAACTGTATAGTTGATGAAATGGAGGTGTGATTGATTCTTTTCATGACTGACTAGGTGTATGAGTAACTCAATGGATGAGTGACAATCTGTGAATGTCTGTTTACTATGAGTGTATCTAAGGTTATATTAGAGTCTGAAGAGGTTAATCGTATTATCACATGATTGATGTCATCAGTGATGTTGTCTGTGATGTCATTTGAGATATCACTGATGACATTTGAGATGTCAGTGATGTCATCAGTGATGTCACTGACCATGTCATGAATGATGTAATATGTGACATCATCAGCAGTGGATTGCGGGTGCGCGATATATAGTTATTGCAACTAACTATATATGCGAATTTTTATGGTTTTGTGCGAGTAAATTAAGGTTTTGTAAATGCTAATTCCTAACTATATATGGTCTATAACCAATGGTTTTTTCAGTGAGTATATATATATATATATATATATATATATATATATATATATATATATATATATATATATATATATATATATATATATATATATATATATATATATATATATATATATATATATATTCACTGAAAAAACCATAGGTTATAGACCATATATAGTTAGGAATTTGCATTTACAAAACCTTGAAAATTCACTGAAAAAACCATAGGTTAGAGACCATATATAGTTAGCTGGATATTTTATTGACATAAAACCAATGAAATTCCATATATAGTTAGTTGCACTAACTATATATCGCGCACCCGCAATCCACTGCTGATGATGTCACATATTACATCATTCATGACATGGTCAGTGACATCACTGATGACATCACTGATGACATCTCAAATGACATCACTGATGACATCACTGATGACATCTCAAATGACATCACTGATGACATCATCTAGTGTCTGTGTGTTTTTGTAAAGTTTAAATATGTTTTACATATTGAAGAATGAGTGGATGTATGGAAGACTGAGTGTGTGTGTGGCTGGCTGGGAGGTGTGTGACTCTGTGCATATCAATGTGTACTTGTATCAGTGATTGTATAAGAGAGTAAGTATGTGTTAGTATATGTGTGAAAAGTATGGTGTTCTGTGTTTAACTGTATAGATGAGGAAATCGAAGTGTGATTGATTCTTCACAGGACTGACTAGGTGTATGAGTGCATATGATAGTGTTGTAATAATGAGTGACTGTATGTATGAGTGATTGTATGGGTGAATGAGTGAATGTGTGTGTAGACGTAGGAATCAGTGAGTGCGTATGTAGTAACTGGTATTGGTGTGTCATGATGTCATCAGTGATGTCATTTGAGATGTCATCAGTGATGTCATTTGAGATGTCATCAGTGATGTCATCAGTGATGTCACTGAAGTATGGTGTTCTGTGTTTAACTGTATAGATGAGGAAATGGAAGTGTGATTGATTCTTTACAGGACTGACTAGGTGTGTGAGTAACTCCATGGATGAGTGGCAGTGTGTGAGTGTCTGCATAGGTGTATGAGTGCATATGATAGTGTTGTAATAATGAGTGACTGTATGTATGAGTGATTGTATGGGTGAATGAGTGAATGTGTGTGTAGACGTAGGAATCAGTGAGTGCGTATGTAGTAACTGGTATTGGTGTGTCATGATGTCATCACTGATGTCATTTGAGATGTCATCAGTGATGTCATCAGTGATGTCATTTGAGATGTCATCAGTGATGTCATCAGTGATGTCACTGACCATGTCATGAATGATGTAATATGTGACATCATCAGCAGTGGATTGCGGGTGCGCGATATATAGTTAGTGCAACTAACTATATATGGAATTTCATTGGTTTTATGTCAATAAAATATCCAGCTAACTATATATGGTCTCTAACCTATGGTTTTTTCAGTGAATTTTCAAGGTTTTGTAAATGCAAATTCCTAACTATATATGGTCTATAACCTATGGTTTTTTCAGTGAATTTCATTGGTTTTTTAAAAGCTAATATCTATAGCTGTAAAATATATTCTTTATTACGTGACGTATCACGTAGCCACGTGAGACGCCTCATGACGCGTCGCATAACCGTGACGTATCGGTTCTGCAGCGCAAACAAAACCCGTAACGTAAGCGTGCCGGAGCACGCTTACAGATATATATATTTTTTTTAACCTTAATTAGACAAAATCCACACGTGCACATATCTTGAGGCCTTGCAAAGGCACATCAAACAAACAGTCCCTACAATTTTGCCAAGTTTGCTGGAAATCTATTCCCTTAATTTTTTTTTTACTGTTTCTCTTGGTTTTCTCCTTGTTACGCTTACCGGGACGCTACCCGGTACGCGAACCGGACGCTCCAAAAACACAAGATGGCGGACTCCCGTTACGCTGCCGGTTAGCTGCCCGGTTCGCGTACCGGGAAGCGCCTCTACCGCGAAAAATCGCGGGGGACTTTAATATCCCCCTCATCAATCCTAGGGGGTCAGGAGGGGTTTACCTTCCCCCTTTCCTTCATTTCCCCCTTCTTTTTTCACCACATCTTGTCTCTCGAACCTACCGAGAGACAAGATGGCGGCCGCTCCGGACTGTTTACAATGTTGACAGCTACGCTGCCGGTTAGCTGCCCGGTTAGCTGCCCGGTGAGCTGCCCGGTTCGCGTACCGGGACGCGCCTCTACGGCGTAAAATCGCAAAATTTTTTGCCCCGCGGGGCACTTTAATATCCCCCTCATCAATCCTAGGGGGTCAGGAGTGGTCTACCTTGCCCCCTTTCCTTCATTTCCCCCTTCGTTTTTCACCACTTTTCAAATTAGCCTGCTTTGCCTTTCGTGCCTACTCTCGCTCTGCCCCAGCTTACATCACTTCCCTTATTTCTTCCTACGTTCCTAGTCGTACCCTCCGGTCTTCTTCTCTCTCCCTTCTTCACATTCCCCGTTTCCGCAAAGCCAGATCCGGGGGCACTCGTCTTTCTGTCTTGGCCCCCCAGTTCTGGAACAGTGTCCCACTTCATCTTCGCTCCATCCCGATCTTCAGTCATTTCCGTAAAGCCTTAAAAACTTTTCTTTTTTCTTTGGCTTTTCCTTCTTAGGTTCCCTTTGTCCCCCTCTGTGAGTTCTGACCCAGGTCCCCCAGCGCCAGGAAGCCGCTTGGCAGCAGTGCGCTTTATTAAATATTGTTTTCATTTCATTTCATTTCATTTCACCACATCTTGTCTCTCGATCGTACCGAGAGACAAGATGGCGGCCGCTCCGGTTTGTTTAGAATGTTGACAGACACCGGAGAGCCAATCAGATTCGCTTCGCGAAGTTCCGTTACGCGTCAGGTACGCGAACCGGGGCGCTAACCGGAGCGCTGTCACAGATATATATATTTTTTTAAACGTTAATTTCTCAAAATCCACTGGAGCACATATATTGAGACATAGCAAAGGCACGTCGGGCAAACCATATCTACAATTTTGCCAAGTTTCATGTAAATCTATTCAGCCGTTCGAGCTAAAAGTGAGTCCAACCGCCCTATGGAAAAATGAATGAGAAAAAAGCGTTTTGGGACCCCCCTTTGTTCTCGGCCCCCCCTTGACGAAACCCCACCAAATTTTTAGGGGCTGCTCAGAAAAAAAATGTGCCATTTTCCTGAAAATTTCAGCCAATTCCGTCCACAAACGCCAAAGTTATTAGACATAGAATTTTCAGAAATCCCATAGAGAAAAAATCCTAACTATATATACCCACTGGCTATCGCCAGTAGGTAATATACATATATAAACATATGTAATCTGCATATCTATATAAATATAAATGCATGCATACATATACATATATGCATACATATGCATGTTATTTACATGAAAGTTTTAAAAACACTAATAAAAGCAAAGCTAAAAAGCCACCTCATTACAAACAGAATGGCTTTAACTTAAACGAGGGCGAGATCTATTGCATTTTCAATGCTTGTTTACTTTGGTTCTATCAAGAAGGCATTCAGATGTGTCACACATTTGCCATAAATTCTGAATGTTAGCACTCTAGTTGCTCATTAGATCACTGTAGTAAAGCTACTTTTCCCGCATTTTTTATCCCGCAGACTTTCAGTCCGCATACCATTATCCCGCAAGGTCATTGAGCTCGCATACCATTATCCCGCATTTTTTCAAAACGCATGTGCATTTATCGCGCATGCCTTTACAAAGAATTACGTTTTAAAGGCATGTATGGTAAATGCATTTGCGTTGTGAAAACCACGATGACGAGAGAGGTAAGTGAGTTTGTGTTAATTTTTTCGTGGGTTAGTGATTGTGTAGTGTAGTGTAGTGTTGTGTAGTGTAGTGTTGTGTTAGTGTAGTGTAGAGTTGTGGTGGTTGTTTAGTGTAGGGTCATGCTGGGGGTAGTGTTTTAGGGTTTAGGGTTGTGTTGTAGTGTTTGCGTAGTGTAGGGTCATGCTGGGGCTAGTGTTTTAGGGTTTAGGGTAGTGTTGTAGTGTTTGCGTAGTGTAGGGTCATGCTGGGCGTAGTGTTTTAGGGTTTTGGGTAGTGTTGTAGTGTTTGCGTAGTGTAGGGTCATGCTGGGGGTAGTGTTTTAGGGTTTTGGGTAGTGTTGTAGTGTTTGCGTAGTGTAGGGTCATGCTGGGGGTAGTGTTTTAGGGTTTTGGGTAGTGTTGTAGTGTTTGCGTAGTGTAGGGTCATGCTGGGGTGTAGTGTTTTAGGGTTTTGGGTAGTGTTGTAGTGTTTGCGTAGTGTAGGGTCATGCTGGGGGTAGTGTTTTAGGGTTTTGGGTAGTGTTGTAGTGTTTGCGTAGTGTAGGGTCATGCTGGGGGTAGTGTTTTAGGGTTTTGGGTAGTGTTGTAGTGTTTGCGTAGTGTAGGGTCATGCTGGGGGGTAGTGTTTTAGGGTTTTGGGTAGTGTTGTAGTGTTTGCGTAGTGTAGGGTCATGCTGGGGGTAGTGTTTTAGGGTTTTGGGTAGTGTTGTAGTGTTTGCGTAGTGTAGGGTCATGCTGAGGGTAGTGTTTTAGGGTTTAGGGTAGTGTTGTAGTGTTTGCGTAGTGTAGGGTCATGCTGGGGGTAGTGTTTTAGGGTTTAGGGTAGTGTTGTAGTGTTTGCGTAGTGTAGGGTCATGCTGGGGGTAGTGTTTTAGGGTTTAGGGTAGTGTTGTAGTGTTTGCGTAGTGTAGGGTCATGCTGGGGGTAGTGTTTTAGGGTTTAGGGTAGTGTTGTAGTGTTTGCGTAGTGTAGGGTCATGCTGGGGTGTAGTGTTTTAGGGTTTTGGGTAGTGTTGTAGTGTTTGCGTAGTGTAGGGTCATGCTGGGGGTAGTGTTTTAGGGTTTAGGGTAGTGTTGTAGTGTTTGCGTAGTGTAGGGTCATGCTGGGGTGTAGTGTTTTAGGGTTTTGGGTAGTGTTGTAGTGTTTGCGTAGTGTAGGGTCATGCTGGGGTGTAGTGTTTTAGGGTTTTGGGTAGTGTTGTAGTGTTTGCGTAGTGTAGGGTCATGCTGGGGGTAGTGTTTTAGGGTTTAGGGTAGTGTTGTAGTGTTTGCGTAGTGTAGGGTCATGCTGGGGGTAGTGTTTTAGGGTTTTGGGTAGTGTTGTAGTGTTTGCGTAGTGTAGGGTGATGCTGGGGGGTAGTGTTTTAGGGTTTTGGGTAGTGTTGTAGTGTTTGCGTAGTGTAGGGTCATGCTGAGGGTAGTGTTTTAGGGTTTAGGGTAGTGTTGTAGTGTTTGCGTAGTGTAGGGTCATGCTGGGGGTCGTGTTTTAGGGTTTAGGGTAGTATTGTAGTGTTTGCGTAGTGTAGGGTCATGCTGGGGGTAGTGTTTTAGGGTTTAGGGTAGTGTTGTTGTGTTTGCGTAGTGTAGGGTCATGCTGGGGGTAGTGTTTTAGGGTTTAGGGTAGTGTTGTAGTGTTTGCGTAGTGTAGGGTCATGCTGGGGTGTAGTGTTTTAGGGTTTTGGGTAGTGTTGTAGTGTTTGCGTAGTGTAGGGTCATGCTGGGGGTAGTGTTTTAGGGTTTAGAGTAGTGTTGTAGTGTTTGCGTAGTGTAGGGTCATGCTGGGGTGTAGTGTTTTAGGGTTCTGGGTAGTGTTGTAGTGTTTGCGTAGTGTAGGGTCATGCTGGGGGTAGTGTTTTAGGATTTAGGTTAGTGTTGTAGTGTTTGCGTAGTGTAGGGTCATGCTGGGGGTAGTGTTTTAGGGTTTAGGGTTGTGTTGTAGTGTTTGCGTAGTGTAGGGTCATGCTGGGTGTAGTGTTTTAGGGTTTAGGGTTGTGTTGTAGTGTTTGTGTAGTGTAGGGTCATGCTGGGGGTAGTGTTTTAGGGTTTAGGGTAGTGTTGTAGTGTTTGCGTAGTGTAGGGTCATGCTGGGGTGTAGTGTTTTAGGGTTTTGGGTAGTGTTGTAGTGTTTGCGTAGTGTAGGGTCATGCTGGGGGTAGTGTTTTAGGGTTTAGGGTAGTGTTGTAGTGTTTGTGTAGTGTAGGGTCATGCTGGGGGTAGTGTTTTAGGGTTTAGGGTAGTGTTGTAGTGTTTGTGTAGTGTAGGGTCATGCTGGGGGTAGTGTTTTAGGGTTTAGGGTAGTGTTGTAGTGTTTGTGTAGTGTAGGGTCATGCTGGGGGTAGTGTTTTAGGGTTTAGGGTAGTGTTGTACTGTTTGTGTAGTGTAGGGTCATGCTGGGGGTAGTGTTTTAGGGTTTAGGGTAGTTTAGTTGTTTAGTGTATGCTAAAGGCATATTCGTTCTAAAAGTTTTCGTTATTTTAATTTGCGGCCTAATAGTACATGCGGGATTTTTTTTGCGGACTGATGGTATGCGGGATTTCGTCATATATTCGCTAATCATACTTTCTATGGCAAAATGAACCCCCTCATTTTGTTCCTTTTTAAATTAAATGTTTTAAGAGTTACCACTTTATTCCAATCAAGATGGCTTCAGGTGTGCCATACCTTTGTAATAAGTAGGACTGTTAGCACTCTAGTTGTTCTTTAGAACACTCTGGGACAATCTGTCATTGGGCTATAGTTGGGCTACATCTGGCTGATATTTGGGCTACATTTGTTTTTTTTTGTCTCTGGCGGCCATCTTTGGGCTGCATTGGGCTACATTGGGCTACATTGGGCTACATTTGGGCTCCAACATATATATAGCCCAATGTAGCCCAATATATATTTTTCAAAGTTAATTTTCGTAAAAACCACTGGAGCCTATATCTTGAGACATAGCAAAGGCACATCGGGCTACCAGTCCCTACAATTTTGCCAAGTTTGGTGTAAATCCATTCAGCCGTTCAGGCTAAAAGTGAGGCCAACCGCCCTATGGAAAATTGCATGGGAAAAACACGTTTTGGGACCCCCCTTTTTTCTCGCCCCCCCTTGACGAAACCCCTCCAAATTTTCAGGGGCTGCTCAGAAACAAAATGTTCCATTTTCCTGAAAATTTCAGCCAATTCTGTCCTCATAAGCCAAAGTTATTCGACATAAAATTTTCAAAATTCCCATAGGAAAAAAATCCTAACTATATATACCTACTGGCTATCGCCAGTAGGTAATATATATATATATATATATATATTTTTTTTTTTTTTAATATATATATACTGTAAAAACATAGGTTTCAGGCACGTTATAGTTGCAAATTAGCATTTAAAAAACCTTTGAACAGGCATCTTCAATGTTCTGGTACCCTCACGCAAATGACAACATTGTGGGACTCGGGTAGGTTAGGTTTTCTTCGTAACAGTAAAGGGTTCCAGGTCTGGGACAACATAGGCATTTCAGTGGTGGGTGATCTTTGGAAGAAGGGTAAGGTGGTTGACTTCTCCCTCTTACAAACACAATATGACATAGCACGGACGGAACAGTTCAGATACTTCCAAATTTGGCATGCGCTGCAAGCAGCCATACCGACGGGTACTGAATTGCAGGAATCCACCCCTCTCGAAGATAGGCTTCTGACGGAACATATGACGGGTAAAGCAACATCTTTCACATACCAAAATTGGTTAATAACCTTCCTGACATGACGTTCCAACTGAAGATGAACTGGTCTCAAGATGTTGGCACATTGGATGATTCCGAGTCGAAGGAGGCCCTTTACTCCCCTCGGGAAACGGCAATACCCTCCAGGATAAAACTAGTTCAACTTAAAATACTACATTGTACGTACTACACCAGAACGAGGTTGTACATGATAGGGAAGGCGTCTCATATGTATTGTCTGCGAGGGTGCAGGGCGGAAGGGACATTCTATCATACTATATGGGACTGTGGCTGCATGGCGATGTACTGGACCGCAGTAATGCGTACAATTTCACAGGCCATAGATGTTTCCCTGCTACCTGAGCCCTGGCACTGTTTATTGAATGTATGGGAGGCTAATGACTTAACTCATCGCCAGCAGGATTGGGCAATGCTGGGTATGATGGTGGCGAAGCGCAATATCGCCATGCTGTGGGGCTCAGATGTGCTGCCTATGCTCCGTAAATGGTGCAGGGACATGGACGATGGGAGGAGTCGCGTACCTTGGCCTTCGTGTTGCCGAGCTGCCGTGTTGCCGTGAGCTGCCGCATCTCTGGATTGCTGGATTACTGAGCTCTCCGCTAGCCGTTACTGCTGCTAACCCCCGACTGCTGCTGTTCCCGGTGCCTGCCAGTGCCTGCCCTGCTGCCACTGCGTCCCACTGCCACGCCACGCCACGCTGCCTTGTTGCTAGGTGGTTAGCGGTTCGGCGTTTGAGGGTTTTGGCGGCTTTTCCTTGTGATTGGCGTGCAGGTAGTGAGCAGACAGGCTGGGGAGGGTAGGTGGAGACGGCTCGCTGCGGACCGTTGCGGGACACTGAGGTGTGCCGGTGTGCTTGTGTGCACCGGAGCAAGCGGTCAACTGGTTGTCTCCTCTACTGCATCTAAGGCGGAGGCGGGTTGAAGTATCCCCTGAAGGAACAGGGGGAAGGAGCCACGGTGCCTGCTGGATGCGGTGAGGAGTCTTTAGATTATCCTCAGATTGTAGTTGCTAGAGAGCTTACTGAAAAAAACACTAGTCAAATACAATATAAACACAATACAAGTACACGTGCTGCCTGCTTTCCATTGCGAGGGGACCCTGTGGGATACTTCTTCATACCAGGACTGCCTCATTGCTGGGGGTCTGTGTTGCTTGCCTTGCCTCCCTCCTGCCGCCGCAGTGTACCATCGCGGCTGCCGAGCGGAGGGAGACTTAATTTCCCAGGTGCCCTAGCACCGCAACTGGCGTGTCAGCGCCCGGAGGCGCCTTTAAAACCAACAGCAGCGCCGGTGGCGCGGGAGCGCCCGGGGCTAAGCCCAGGCAAAGGGCGGGCCCTCTGTGGCCCTAAGAGGCCTGAAGAGGACGGGACGGGGCGCCCCTCTTGGTTGGTCTCTTGGGACTAAAGACATGAACTAAGGTATGCTTAATTAGAGACCAACCATCCTGAGCCTACCAACGAATGTTCCTGCTTATTCTTTCCGTAGCCCCTTAGTCTTCCTTAGTCTTCCTAGATATTCTTTGGTCTCACACAAGGTGTGTGCAGTTGGGTCATTAGCTTGTCGCATCATGACCTCTAAAGGGTCAGCCAAATAATCTGCCTCTCAAGGAGGCTCACCTAAGGGGACACTGGACCTATATTTAACAAGGGTAACATCGGCTTTTGAAGCAATAGAAAATAGCCTCCCTAAAGACACCATAGGTACCAAACGATCCCCTCCAATCTTAATTGACTCACCAAACTCCTTATTACAGAGGGAGTTAAATGCCATTTGCAAAACCAGGTATATCCCCATTGAACAGGGAATTGAACAATCCAGTTCCACAACATGCCCTACGGGTATTGGGAGCCCCCAGTTTAGGAATTCGCACCAACTTAATAAAAGTCCACAGGAAATCCCAGTCATAACAACAGATAAAATTACCACTCAGGGGTTAGCACATCCTCAGGTTCTCACCCTGAGCATAAAACGTAAAGGTATGAAATATAAGGGAAAACCATCGAAATACCGAAAAACAACCTTAAACCCCTCTTTGGTTACTGCCACCACCCCCGAGATACCCAAACCAGGACAAATACTGGAAACCCCTATATCCCTTTTACCATCTATTTTGTTGGCCCACGTTGAAGAATTGGTAAAAACCCTATTATCCCCGCTTATCGAAAGGTTAGAGAGAGTTGGGGAAAAGCTCTCAACAATAGACGACAATACCAAGCCAACTAAGTCAAACAAGCAATCTCAGAGAATCACTGCCTCAAAAATGTCTAATTTGACTGCACACAGCAAAATTGCCCAGAATAACCGATCTGACCCTGTACTATCAGTTATTAAAAACAAGGAGGCAGCCAATGAACTGACAATGGCCCATAGATCTGTTCCCAGAGCTGGGTGGTCGAAAGCAGGCAAATGTTCTGAGGGGCTAGCCGTGAATAATAGATCCATAAATTTACCACCAGAGGCAGCACCCTACGTATGTGTCCTCTCGGGAGTGCCAGCGCTCGCTACCGGGAAGATTGAAGGTCACCAGGATCTCAAAAACAAAGTCCAGTTTTGGCTGACAAAAAATAGACCGCTTCCATCCAGCATTAACGGGACAACTCTAAATGTCAGAAGGGTGGGGTGGATAGGCTCCCATCCCAAGAACATAGCGGGAGACATGGTCATTGTCAACTTCCAGGACAACTTGGTCGTCCCTTATCTACAAAGCTGGGAGCCACAAATAGGAGATGGGCCTATATCAATACTTGAATTGTGCGATTTTTACCCAAGAACTGTATATTCGCCAATCACTAGGTGGAGCGTGGAGGGATACCACCGGGGGGGCAGGAGGGGACCTGTACCAACTAGTTACCAGCAGTTACCCCCCTATAATTACTAGAACCTACCCCTCGGCCCAGAAATGTTACTCTGATAGAACAAGGATATCACTCCTACCAACTCTGTATTGTTTGATTGTAAGGAAAACTGATGTATTTTTACCTTAAATTAATATTGTTATTTTAATGTAAATGAATTTTGTATTTTGTACGCTTTTATGGTTAATAATCTTAACCGAATAAAGTACCTACTGACTGGACGATGCAATGGTGGCGGAGAAAGCGGTGTTTGTCCACCGTGGATGCCCTGGGAAGTGGGAGTAAATATGGGGTGCCTGGAATAAGTTCAGAGGTTATATATGTGAGCCACCACGCTTAGACGAAGATGAGGTCACCTCTGACTGAGGGAAGTAGCTGTTCTCATATGTGACAATGTGCTGTTGTGCCCAAACAAAAAACGTTTATTTCACTATGTAACTAGAGTAATAGTTAAGATTGAATTGTACCTACAATGTATATGGTTCAAATTGTTGCAACTGTATGCATCTTTGCCTTGCCTGTTCATTTAATAAAAACATTTAAAAAAAATTAAAAAACCTTTGAAATTCACTGAAAAAACCATAGCTTTCAGGGACGTTATAGTTAGTTGGACATTTCACTCATACAAAACCATAGAAATTCTGCTGTTATAGTTAGTTGAGCTAACTATAACGTGCGCCCCCGCAATGCACTGCTGATAATGTCACATATTACATCATTCATGACATGGTCAGTGACATCAATGATGACATCACTGATGATATCTCAAATGACATCACTGATGACATCATCCAGTGACTGTGTGTTTCTGTAAAGTTTAAATATGTTTTATATATATATAGGCCAAGTTGTAATGAAGAATGAGTGGGTGTATAAGTGTCTGGATGGAGGATTTAGTAGGTGCATGACTGACTGTATAAGTGAGTGATTAAATGTATCTTACTGAATGCATGGGTTCCCGACTAAACTGTGTGAATGTCTGTATCAGTCTATCTATTGATGTGTAAGCTGCTGCATTGGTTGGTGAGTAGCTACATGAGTGTCTATATGGGTTATTGATTGGTTGCGTGAGTATTTATATGGGTGCCTGAATGTGTGTGGGTGGGTGGGAGGTGTGTGACTCTGTGCATAAATGTGTGAGTGCTTCATTCACTGGGTGTATGGGTTCAGGAGTGCTCCTGGAAACAGCAGTATGGGTGGGTGAGTGTGTGTATGGGTGTGTTGCTGAGTGAATGCATATCTCAGTGCTACATGTCCAAGTAACTACATATGTAAGCCACAGAGCATGTGAGAGTTAGAGTATATAAATGACTATACATGAGAGCCAGTGATTGTGAGAGTGGCTGTATGGATCAGTGTGTACTTGTATAAGTGATTGTATAAGAGAGTACGTATAAGTTAGTTCCTGTATGAATAAGTGAGGTTGTGTGTGTATAATTGTATAGGTGAGTAAATAGAAGTGTGATTGATTCTTTGCATGACTGACTAGATGTTTGAGTATCTCTGGATGATTGGCGGTGTGTGAGTGTTTATATAGGTGTATGAGTGCCTGTAATAGTGTTGTATTGATGAGTTACTGTATGTATGAGTGACTGTATGGGTGAATGAGTGGATGTGTGTGTACAACTTGGAATCAGTGCGTGCGTATGTAGTAACTGGTATTGGTATCTCTATTGTTTAGAAAATGGTAGTCTGCATTTTAGAGTGGCTGTATCAAAGGTTTTATTAAGTGATGAGGAGGTGCATCATATAGTTTTACATGGATGATGTCATCAGCCCATCAGGTACCTCCAGTTAGCGCCACAGAGCTGCGTTGCAGAGAGGTGTAAAAAGGGGCGTGGTCTCTGAACACCTCTCTGCAACGCAGCTCTATGGTACATACTGGAGGTACCTGGTGGGCTAGTTGGCCCCCAGGGACCTTCAGGCTTCAAGGGGACTTAATTCCCCAACTTAAAACGCGCCACAGGGCGCATTTGCACACTTGTCACATCAGGCCACATCCCCTCCCTGCACCACTGTGAAAACGCACCCCGTGGTGCATTGTAAATTGGGGGATTAAGTCCCCTAGAGTCCTGAGGGTCCCTGGGGGCCAACTAGCCCAGCAGCTACCTCCAGTAAGCACCACAGAGCTGCGTTGCAGAGTGGTGTAAAAAGGGGGCGTGGTCTTGGACCACCTCTCTGCAATGCAGCTCCCTGGTGCTTACTGGAGGTACCCGGTGGGTTAGTTGCCCCCCAGGGACCCTCAGGATCCAAGGGAACTTAATCCACAAACTTAAAACATGTCACCGGGTGCATGTGCACACTTGTCACATCAGGCCATGCCCCCTCCCTGCACCTTTGTGCAAACATGCCCCCTGGAGCATTGTAAATTGGGGGATTAAATCCCCTTGAGCCCTGAGGGTCCCTGGGAACCAACTAGTCCACCAGCTACCTCCAGTAAGCGCCACAGAGCTGCATTGCAGAGAGGTGTAAAAAGGGGCATGGCCTCTCTACACCTCTCTGCAATGCAGCTCCCTGGCACATACTGGAGGTACCTGATGGGCTAGTTTGCACCCAGGGACCCCCAGGATTGAAGGGGACTTAATCCCCCAATTTACAATGTGCCAGGGGGTGCTTTTGCACACTTGCTATGTCAGGCCCCGCACCCTCCCTTCACCACTGTGCAAACATGTCGATTTTTTCTTTAAATCTTTTTTGGGCCCTGGGGGTCCACCCTTTGAGCAGGCCTAGGGGGTCAGGGAGTTTCTACCCTGCTGCTTTCTCTTGTTTTATACCTTTATTTCTAGCAACACGCTTCTACCAAGCCACAAGATGGCTGCCAAAATGTCCTGTTTTGTAGTGTTAGCAGCCAATCACATTGAAGCTCGTGCACAGGATTTAGGTTCTTCCCAGATATCAAAACTTTTATTTTTCTAATTTCTCAGCAACTAGTAAACAGATTTACACCATTTAAAAAAAGGTCGTTTTCTGATCCAAGCACTACCTTTGTGGCAAAATTGGGGTAATTCCGTTCAGTAGTTTCGGCTGTAGCCTTGCACAAAGTATCCGATAGGAAATAGATTTTTTTACTCTTATTTTTTTGAATTTCTCAAAAACTACTGAACGGATTTACACCATTTAAAAAAAGGTCACTTTCTGAACCAAGCTCTACCTTTCTGCCAAATTTGGGGTAATTCCCTTCAGCAGCTCGGGCTGAAGCTTATGGAAATTAACATGAAGAAAACGTGTTTTTGGACCCCCCTTTTTTCTCAGCCCCCACTTGACAAATTACCCCCAAACTTTCAGGATAGGAACTGACGTGGATAGACTTTGTTTTGGGAGAATTTCGTAAAGATTCATCAAACAACCCTAAAGTTATTAGCAAATCAAAAAATGCTTTTTCTATGGAAACTAGGTTGTAACTATAAATAACTACTGGCGACTGCCAGTAGGTAATATATATATATATATTTATATGTGTATATATATTACCTACTGGCGGTCGCCAGTAGGTAGTTATAGTTAGGATTTTTTTCAATGCAAAATCTAAAATTCTATTGTGAATAACTTTGGCCCAAAACGTGTTTTCCCCATGTTAATTTCCATAGGGCGGTCGAACTCACTTTTAGCCCGAACGGCTGAATGGATTTCCACCAAACTTGGCAAAATTGTAGGGACTGGTGGCCCGATGTGCCTTTGCTATGTCTCAAGATATGTGCTCCAGTGGTTTTTGAGTAATTTAGGTTCAAAAAAATATATATATCTATGGCAGTGCCCCGGTACGCGCACCGGGGAGCGCTCTGGGCGCGCCACATGAGGTGCGCACGGAAAGCTGATTGGCTCTCGGGTGTCTGTAAACATTCGAAACATTCCGAAGCGGCCACCATCTTGTGTCTCGGTAGGATCGAGACACAAGAGGTGGGAAAAACAAAGGGGGAAATGACAATAAGGGGGCAGAGTAGACCCCCCTTGACCCCCTAGGTTTTATGTGGGGGCTATAAAAGGGCCCAGTAAGTGAAAAAAAAAAATTTTTGATTTGCGCGGGGGGAGCGCCCGGTACGCGCACCGGGGAGCGGACCGGGGAGCGTCCCATGGGGAAAAATGAATGATAGAGTTTTTAAAAAATGTAGCCTTTTTTTAGAAATTGGAGGTAGTTCTAAAAAGAACTGTTTTTTTCTTCTTTTTGTTGTTTCATATTTTTTTTAATGTTTTTTGAACATTTTGTACTTTTTTTGGCTTTTATGAACTATTTTGTATTTTTTTCGGTTATTTTTATGGGGAGAAACATAAACAGGGAATTGAAAATGGCTCAACAGGAGCAAAAAAAAATCAGGAAAAAATTTGGGTTTTTGGGGGCAATTGTGGTTGTCACCAGCAAGGAGGATGAGCTTTAGGCTCTGCTCACCATAGGAGATGGTCTTACCACAAAAAATACAGGTGACCCTAAATTCTCCAAACCATGGTTGAATGCAAGGGATTGTCTCCCTTGTCTCTGGTCCCGATGGAGTGGGTTGTTTTCGTTTGGAGGTGCTGGGTGTAGATTGGGGAGGGTTGCTGGCCAGTTCTCTCATCTCTGCGGCAGCATAGTTGTTAGGATGCTTGCACTGCATGTGCCTTATCATGGTATTGTTCCCAAATGAATATTTTTTATTTGGGTTACCCCTTGAGATTTCCATGTCACAGATAAGGCAAGTCACCTTTGGCGCATTTACTTTCTTTTTTCCCCTCAGGGATGGAAAAAACTCCCATACAATGTGTGGCTTGGGTTGGTATGGGGTATTGTGTTCTTCCATACACCTCCTCCTCGTCCCCTCCTCCTCTTCCTCCTCCTCCTCTTCTTCTTGCCCACCAATGTGATGTTGTGGTGGTCCTCTTGGTGGTGGTGGTGGTGGTGGTGCAGATGCTCCAGCTGATGCTGCTACTGTAGCCATTTCAAAGTACAAAATATACCTCAAAGATTTCCAAACAGGTCTCCTCAGTTAAGGGACAAAGTCAGAATAAGGAAAAAAGGTGGGGTCTTTCATCATTTGGAAAAGAAAAATGTCCTGAACCAATGAGAAGCCTTATTTTCAGGTCACAAGACTAGGGATTTCATCATTATGAAACCAAAACTGTTCTGCACCAATTAAAAGTGTTATTTTCAGGTCACATGACCCGACGCGCTTACGCGACGAGCCCCCGGGTGCGCCCGTGGGCGCGCCCGTGGGCGCGCCCCGGGTCGCGTCGTGTAAGCGCGTCGGATGTTTACATTGTGCGATCGTATTCGCTTAAGTGCTTCCGGGTGCGCTTACGCTGTGCATATCACGTGGACGCGGTTACGCGATACGTCACAATGATGTTTTCGTTCGCGGCAATAGCGCTAACGGGACGCTCTCCGGAGCGCGCCCTGCTTCAAAAGACTACGCTTTCCAGGGCGCTCACCGGGGCGCGCCCCGGGAGCGCTCCAGGGCAAAAAAAAGAAAAATATATACATTTAAAAAATTGTTTTAAATACAAATATAATATAGGATTCATTCATTTTCAAAAATATTACATTTCATAGCTATAGACATCTGCTATTAACAACATTTTGAAATTTACTGAAAAAAACATAGGTTTGGGGCCTTATATATAGTTAGGAATTAGCATTCAAAAAACCGATGAAATTCACTGAAAAAACCATAGGTTTCACACCAGTTATAGTTAGGAATTAGCATTTAAAAAACCTATTAAATTCACTGAAAAAACCATAGGTTTCACACCAGTTATAGTTAGCTGGAAATTTTACTGACATAAAACCATTGAAATTCCCACATTATACTTAGTTGGACTCACTATAATTTGCGCGCCTGCAATGCACTGCTGATGACGTCACATATTACATCACTCATGACATGGTCAGTGACATCACTCATGACATCACTGATGACACCATCCAGTGAATGTGTGTCTTTCTGAAATATCAATATGTTTTAAATATGTATTTGTGAAGGTCGATGGACGAATAAATGTTTAAATAAGTGTGTAAATGGATGTTTATTTTTAATAAAATATCGATTGGTTAACTGGCTTATAAAGTGTATCTTAGTGAATACATATATTAGCGAGTAATTTTAAAATATTTTAAATATATGTATCAGTGTTTCACTTTGTGTATAAGTGGCTGCATGGGTTGGTGACTGACTCATTGTTTGTATGTGTTTTTAAGACAGCGTATGTGCAGGACTGTATGGGTGGATGAGTGTTAATATGTGTGTATTAGTGAGTGAATGCCTGCCTCACTAGTGTCTTTATGAGTAACTACATATGTTTTAATCTAGTATATGTGAGTATTGATGTATATAAGTGAGTATATGTGAGAGTGAGAGATTGAAAGAGTTCCTGTTTAAATAAGTATGTGTTTCTATAAGTGATTGTTTAAGATTGTAAGTATGTGTAAGTTTCCTTAGAAGTAATGTACTTGTGTGTGTATAGCTGTATATGCAAATAAATGGATGTTCAATAGTTTATTTGCATGTGTGAGCATGTGTGAGAGTAACTTTTGGATGACTGTCGGTGTGTAACAGGATGTATATGTATATCACTACATATGATAAGTGAGTATATGTATGAGTGACTATATAGAACTGTTGCTGAATGAGAGGATGTGTATATAGATGCTGGAATTACTGAATTGGGTGTTGTAAGTGGTATGAGTATCTCAATTGGTTTGAAAATGTTAGTTTCTATTTTTGAATATGTGTTTCAAGGGTTACATTATACCGAAAGGAGGTCTGTCAGTCTGTCACAAGGATGGTGTCATCAGTGACGTCAAGAGTGATGTCACTGACCCTGTCATGAGTGATGTAATATGTGACGTCATCAGCAGTCCATTGCAGGCGCGCAATTTATAGTGAGTCCAACTAACTATAACGTGGGAATTTCAATGGTTTTATGTCAGTAAAATTTCCAGCTAACTATAACTGGTGTGAAACCTATGTTTTTTTCGGTGATATATATATATATATATATATATATATATATATATATATATATATATATATATATATATATTCACTGAAAAAACCATAGGTTATAGACCATATATAGTTAGGAATTAGCATTTACAAAACCTTGAAAATTCACTGAAAAAACCATAGGTTATAGACCATATATAGTTAGGAATTCGCATTTACAAAACCTTATTTTACTCACACAAAACCATTGAAATTCCATATATAGTTAGTTGCACTAACTATATATCGCGCACCCGCAATCCACTGCTGATGATGTCACATATTACATCATTCATGACATGGTCAGTGACATCACTGATGACATCACTGATGACATCTCAAATGACATCACTGATGACATCTCAAATGACATCACTGATGACATCTCATTTGACATTACTGATCACATCATTGATGATATCATTCATGTGATAATACGATGAACCTCTTCAGACTCTAATATAACCTTAGATACAATCAGTGTAAACAGACACTCACAGACTGTCACTCATCCATGGAGTTACTCACACACCTAGTCAGTCATGCAAAGAATCAATCACACCTCCATTTCCTCAACTATACAGTTATACAAACTTTACTTATTCAAACATATACTAACACATATTTACTCTCTTATACAATCCCTGATACAAGTTTACAATGATCCATACAGCCACTCACACATTCACTGGCTCTTATGCACAGTTATTTATATATGTCAACTCTCACATGTACTGTGTTTTACATATGTACTTACTTTGACATGTAGCACTGAGATATCCATTCACTCACGAATACACTCATGCACACAGTCAACCGCCCATACAGCTGTTTCCACATGCACTTTTGAAACCATACATCTAGTGAATCAACTGCTCACACATCTATGCACAGAGTCATACACCTCCCAGCCACCCACACACACACTCAGTCTCCCATACAAATACTTGGGCAACCAATCAATAACCCATATAGTTACTCATATAGCTACTTATCAACGCATGCAACAGTTTACAGAACAACAGACATAATGATGCACAAATTAAGACAGTTTAGTCACTAACCCATGCACTCAGTGAGACACATTTAATCACTCACTCATACAGTCAGTCATGCACCTACTAAATCCTTCATCCAGACACTTATACATCCACTCATTCTTCAATATGTAAGACATATTTTAACTTTACAGAAACATACAGTCACTGGATGTTGTCATCAGTGATGTCATCAGTGATGTCATTTGAGATGTCATCAGTGATGTCATCAGTGATGTCACTGACCATGTCATGAATGATGTAATATGTGACATCATCAGCAGTGGATTGCGGGTGCGCGATATATAGTTAGTGCAACTAACTATATATGGAATTTCAATGGTTTTGTGTGAGTAAAATAAGGTTTTGTAAATGCGAATTCCTAACTATATATGGTCTATAACCTATGGTTTTTTCAGTGAATTTTCAAGGTTTTGTGAATGCTAATTCCTAACTATATATGGTCTATAACCTATGGTTTTTTCAGTGAATTTTCAAGGTTTTGTAAATGCTAATTCCTAACTATATATGGTCTATAACCTATGGTTTTTTCAGTGAATATATATATATACATACATATATAAACATATATCATCTGTATATCTATATAAATACAAACATAAATGCATGCATACATATACTTATATGCATACAGATGCATGTTATTTACATGAAAGTTGAAAAAACACTAATAAAAGCAAAGCTAAAAAGTCACCTCATTACAAACAGAATGGCTTTAACTTAAACGAGGGCGAGATCTATTGCATTTTCAATGCTTGTTTACTTTGGTTCCATCAAGAAGGCATTCAGATGTGTCACACATTTGCCATAAATTCTGAATGTTAGCACTCTAGTTGCACATTAGATCACTGTAGTAAAGCTACTGCTCACCAGGGACGTCTGCTGCTGGTATTCAAAGTGCATGTTTCAGTCTGCATGTCACAATTTTTTTAATGAAATAGAAGAGGATTTGAGAAGTCACTCAAAATGATCCCTAATTTTTCTTTCTGAAGCACTAATCATACTTTCTATGGCAAAATGAACCCCCTCATGTTGTTCCTTTTTAAATTGAGTGTTTTCAGACTTACCACTTCATTCCAATCAAGATGGCTTCTGGTGTGCCATACTTTTGTCATAAGTAAGACTGTTAGCGCTCTAGTTGTTCTTTAGAACACTCTGGGACATTCTGTCATTGGGCTATACTTGGGGTACATCTGGGTGATATTTGGGCTACATTTAGGCTCTTTTGTCTCTGGTGGCCATCTTGGGAGACTGTATGTCAGACTTTTTTAATGAAATTGAAGAGGGTTTGAGAAGTCACTCAAAATGTGCCCTAATTTTTCTTTCTGCAGCACTAATCATAGTTCATATGGCAAAATATACCCCCTCATTTTGTTCCTTTTTAAATTAAATGTTTTAAGAGTTACCACTTTATTCCAATCAAGATGGCTTCAGGTGTGCCATACCTTTGTAATAAGTAGGACTGTTAGAGGTCTAGTTGTTCTTTAGAACACTCTGGGACATTCTGTCATTGGGCTATACTTGGGCTACATCTGGGTGATATTTGGGCTACATTTGGGCTCTTTTGTCTCTGGTGGCCATTTTGGGAGACTGCATGTCAGAATTTTTTAATGAAATAGAAGAGGATTTGAAAAGTCACTCAAAATGTGCCCTAATTTTTCTTTCTGCAGCACTAATAATACCTTCTATTGCATAATATACCCCCTCATTTTGTTCCTTTTTAAATTAAATGTTTTAAGAGTTACCACTTTATTCCCATCACGATGGCTCCAGGTGTGCTATACCTTTGTAATAAGTAGGACTGTTAGCGCTCTAGTTGTTCTTTAGAACACTCTGGGACATTCTGTCATTGGGCTATACTTGGGCTACATCTGGGTGATATTTGGGCTACATTTGGGCTCTTTTGTCTCTGGTGGCCATTTTGGGAGACTGCATGTCAGAATGTTTTAATGAAATAGAAAAGGATTTGAGAAGTCACTCAAAATGTGCCCTAATTTTTCATTCTGCAGCACTAATCATACTTTCTATGGCAAAATATACCCCCTCATGTTGTTTCTTTTTAAATTAAATGTTTTAAGAGTTACCACTTTATTCCAATCAAGATGGCTTCAGGTGTGCCATACCTTTGTAATAAGTAGGACTGTTAGCGCTCTAGTTGTTCTTTAGAACACTCTGGGACATTCTGTCATTGGGCTATACTTGGGCTACATCTGGGTGATATTTGGGCTACATTTGGGCTCTTTTGTCTCTGGTGGCCATTTTGGGAGACTGCATGTCAGAATGTTTTAATGAAATAGAAAAGGATTTGAGAAGTCACTCAAAATGTGCCCTAATTTTTCATTCTGCAGCACTAATCATACTTTCTATGGCAAAATATACCCCCTCATGTTGTTTCTTTTTAAATTAAATGTTTTAAGAGTTACCACTTTATTCCAATCAAGATGGCTTCAGGTGTGCCATACCTTTGTAATAAGTAGGACTGTTAGCGCTCTAGTTGTTCTTTAGAACACTCTAAGAGGCTGCAGTAGAACACAAAGGAATCAACTGACAGTCTCTGTCCTTGTTGGATGTACATGTTTTACTGAGAATGTCAGACTTCATTTTCACATGACTGAGAAAGATAATGTGAATTTACAGAAAATATGCTTTCAGTTTAGCTTATAGATCCCCTTCCAAACCACTGTGGGAAAATCATGAGATATTAGTTTTCTTTCAAACAATATTCATGATATCACAGCAGAAGGTTTTTTCACATGGTAAAATCAACTTAGAACCCACCACAATTCCTAAAACAAGTATGGTACCATCAACAAATGATTTATAATGTAACTAAAGTCCTAAAACCCTCTATTAACTACAATGCTTTTTAATGAGGTGCTATCATGTATATTGGTCCCAAGATGGCTGCCAACACTTCTTGGATGAAGTGCTGACAGCCAATCAGATCAGATGTGTGGTTAGGCTCCGCCCAGATATATATCTTTTTTTGAACCTAAATTACTCAAAATCCACTGGAGCACATATATTGAGACCTAGCAAAGGCACATCGGGCTAACAGTCCCTATAATTTTGCCAAGTTTCGTGCAAATCCATTCAGCCGTTCGAGCTAAAAGTGAGGCCAACCGCCCTATGGAAATTAACATGGGAAAAACGCGTTTTGGGACCCCCCTTTTTTCTCGGCCCCCCCTTGATGAAACCCCCCCCAAATTGTCAGGGGCTGCTCAGAAACAAAATGTTCCATTTTCCTGACAATTTCAGCCAATTCCGTCCACAAACGCCAAAGTTATTAGACATAGAATTTTCAAAAATCCCATAGAGAAAAAATCCTAACTATATATACCTACTGGCGACCGCCAGTAGGTAATATATATATATATATATATATGAATCAGAAAACTGGTACATTCCTATTTGTAGAAACCAGAGTCGAGGCCCAAATTGTGTTCTCAGTGCTCAAGGTTTATTTGGCAGAAAGATTAAACAGCCCCAACGCGTTTCGAGGTACGCCTACCTCTTGATCACGGGTGGAGTAACATCAGTTCGCCATTCTTTTTAAAGTAAACAACGAGATGCATTTCGTCATGCATCACGTGCACATAAACATTGAAGACATACTACAATCAGGCTACAATGTATCAGTGAGTTTGTTATCCCCGTGGTTTCGTTTGTTTACTACTATCCCAGCAGTCTATACAACATGCATATTGGCTTTGCAGCTATATATACAAGCAACTATTAACATCATGTGTCACATTTATATAAATGAAAATAAATGTCAGAAAATATATAAATCTGTGCATGTTCTGTATAAGCTGTTTCCAAGAAAATCTCAGCCCAAGTGGGCTTTTAACCTCCTCATTATTGTTCATAATGTCGAGTCCTAATTCTGCCCAAGTGGGCGTTCAGTCCTTTTCCTGCAAAAAACGAAACAAACCAATTTCAGCCTGTGTACTCTCATCATTTACTGTGCAAAATAACTCTAACAAGTGCTATTAAAAATCACCCTTCTTTAAAAGATTATACATTGCTACAAAGACGCGACAGAAATCTCATCATTCCTTAAATTTACTCATACAGGTGTACTGCTAGTTCTTCTCCCAGGTTGTGCCCAATCGGTTGAATGGTGTTATATTTAATTATATATTTGGACTCCAGTTTCCGTAACTCTAGCCATCTGTTTCCACCTCTCTCATTATTTTCCACACAGTCTAGCACTATGAATGTCAGCAGATTGGGGTTCTGATTATGTACTGCCGCAAAGTGCCTTGCTACTGGGTATTGGTGGTTCAGGTTTTTTATTGCTCTTAGATGTTCTAATACTCTGAGTTTAGCCTGCTTCGTGGTGCACCCAATGTAAAATTTGTCACATGGACAGTGTAATGCATAAATAGCATGGTCAGTCGTGCAGCTAAGATGTTTAGTGATCTTGTGGGCCTCCTGATCTTTGGAAATCACTATTGATTTACAATTTTTGCTGGTCTTGCAGGCTTTGCAACGTTTACAAGGAAAAAATCCTTGTATTG
This sequence comes from Lissotriton vulgaris, assembly GCF_964263255.1. Lineage (NCBI taxonomy): Eukaryota > Metazoa > Chordata > Amphibia > Caudata > Salamandridae > Lissotriton > Lissotriton vulgaris. The sequence goes on from NW_028245396.1 coordinate 58,665, forward strand.
CATTTGCTTTGGGACATTCTCTGATTAATGTCGTGCTCAGGGTGTCCCTCAATGATTTTGCCTTCATGTAAGTCACTGATGGTATTTCATGTATGGCCTCACATAGATCTTTATCCAATTTCAGGATATCCCAAAATTTCTGTAAACTCCGTCTCACTTCCCAGGACTGACTGTCATACCGGGTTATGAATCGGATTTTCTCATCTACAGGACGTTCTTTAGGGATCAAAAGTTCTTTTCTTTCCTTTTGATCAACCTCTCTTTCTGCCTGGTTGATGATTTTATTGGAATATCCCCTCTCACGAAATCTTGCTATCATAAGTGATTTTTCCTTTTCATAGTGTGGCCCTGTGCTACAATTTCGCTTAGCCCTGGTCAGTTCACCCAAAGGAATGCTTCTTATAAGAGTAACAGGGTGACAACTTTCAGCGTGTAGGAGACTATTCCCAGCTGTTTTTTTGCGGAATAAGGAGCTAGTTAAAGCTCCATCCCTCACCTCAAGATTGACATCCAGGAATTCCAACTGAGTCTTGCTCATGTAGCTGGTAAATTTCAAATTAAGATCATTGTTATTGATGATCTTTTCAAATTCCTGAGCTTGTTCGCGGGTGCCCTTCCAGACACAAAAGATGTCATCAATAAAACGGAGCCAGAGGACGGCGTGGGTACTAAAGTGGGAGATGTTGCTCACCACTTGCTCCTCCCACCAGCCCATGAAAAGGCCAGCAAAGCTGGGGGCAAAGCAAGTACCCATCGCCGTCCCCCGTATCTGTCTGTACATTTTTTTATCAAATATGAAAAAATTATTTTCCAGACATATCTGCATCATATGCAGTATCATGTTAGTATGGCCCCAGTGTGAGATAGATCGTTCCTTAAGAAAGTGTCTACATGCCTCTAGCCCCAAATTTTGGACACTTTCTTAAGGAACGATCTATCTGGTGGGCTGGTGGGAGGAGCAAGTGGTGAGCAACATCTCCCACTTTAGTACCCACGCCGTCCTCTGGCTCCGTTTTATTGATGACATCTTTTGTGTCTGGAAGGGCACCCGCGAACAAGCTCAGGAATTTGAAAAGATCATCAATAACAATGATCTTAATTTGAAATTTACCAGCTACATGAGCAAGACTCAGTTGGAATTCCTGGATGTCAATCTTGAGGTGAGGGATGGAGCTTTAACTAGCTCCTTATTCCGCAAAAAAACAGCTGGGAATAGTCTCCTACACGCTGAAAGTTGTCACCCTGTTACTCTTATAAGAAGCATTCCTTTGGGTGAACTGACCAGGGCTAAGCGAAATTGTAGCACAGGGCCACACTATGAAAAGGAAAAATCACTTATGATAGCAAGATTTCGTGAGAGGGGATATTCCAATAAAATCATCAACCAGGCAGAAAGAGAGGTTGATCAAAAGGAAAGAAAAGAACTTTTGATCCCTAAAGAACGTCCTGTAGATGAGAAAATCCGATTCATAACCCGGTATGACAGTCAGTCCTGGGAAGTGAGACGGAGTTTACAGAAATTTTGGGATATCCTGAAATTGGATAAAGATCTATGTGAGGCCATACATGAAATACCATCAGTGACTTACATGAAGGCAAAATCATTGAGGGACACCCTGAGCACGACATTAATCAGAGAATGTCCCAAAGCAAATGCAATACAAGGATTTTTTCCTTGTAAACGTTGCAAAGCCTGCAAGACCAGCAAAAATTGTAAATCAATAGTGATTTCCAAAGATCAGGAGGCCCACAAGATCACTAAACATCTTAGCTGCACGACTGACCATGCTATTTATGCATTACACTGTCCATGTGACAAATTTTACATTGGGTGCACCACGAAGCAGGCTAAACTCAGAGTATTAGAACATCTAAGAGCAATAAAAAACCTGAACCACCAATACCCAGTAGCAAGGCACTTTGCGGCAGTACATAATCAGAACCCCAATCTGCTGACATTCATAGTGCTAGACTGTGTGGAAAATAATGAGAGAGGTGGAAACAGATGGCTAGAGTTACGGAAACTGGAGTCCAAATATATAATTAAATATAACACCATTCAACCGATTGGGCACAACCTGGGAGAAGAACTAGCAGTACACCTGTATGAGTAAATTTAAGGAATGATGAGATTTCTGTCGCGTCTTTGTAGCAATGTATAATCTTTTAAAGAAGGGTGATTTTTAATAGCACTTGTTAGAGTTATTTTGCACAGTAAATGATGAGAGTACACAGGCTGAAATTGGTTTGTTTCGTTTTTTGCAGGAAAAGGACTGAACGCCCACTTGGGCAGAATTAGGACTCGACATTATGAACAATAATGAGGAGGTTAAAAGCCCACTTGGGCTGAGATTTTCTTGGAAACAGCTTATACAGAACATGCACAGATTTATATATTTTCTGACATTTATTTTCATTTATATAAATGTGACACATGATGTTAATAGTTGCTTGTATATATAGCTGCAAAGCCAATATGCATGTTGTATAGACTGCTGGGATAGTAGTAAACAAACGAAACCACGGGGATAACAAACTCACTGATACATTGTAGCCTGATTGTAGTATGTCTTCAATGTTTATGTGCACGTGATGCATGACGAAATGCATCTCGTTGTTTACTTTAAAAAGAATGGCGAACTGATGTTACTCCACCCGTGATCAAGAGGTAGGCGTACCTCGAAACGCGTTGGGGCTGTTTAATCTTTCTGCCAAATAAACCTTGAGCACTGAGAACACAATTTGGGCCTCGACTCTGGTTTCTACAAATAGGAATGTACCAGTTTTCTGATTCATTTTAAGGATCGGCGATCCTGTCGAGCGCCCGCCGTGCAATAGGCAGAAGCACGCCGCTTCTTCTTGTTATATATATATATATATATATATATATATATATATATATATATTACCTACTGGCGGTCGCCAGTAGGTAGTTATAGTTAGGATTTTTTTCAATGTTAAATCTCAAAATTCTATTTGGAATAACTTTTGCGCCGGTTGACGAATCTGCCTGAAAATTTCCTGAAAATGGCCTCGCGGCGTTCCGGTCCTTCCCTGAAAGTTTGGGGGGGATTTGTCAAGCGGGGGCCGAGATAAAAGGGGGGTCCCAAAACGCGTTTTCCCCATGTTAATTTCCATAGGGCGGTCGATTTCACTTTTAGCCCGAACGGCTGAATGGATTTCCACCAAACTTGGCAAAATTGTAGGGACTGGTAGCCCGATGTGCCTTTGCTATGTCTCAAGATATGTGCTCCAGTGGATTTTGAGTAATTTAGGTTCAAAAAAATATATATATCTATAGCAGCGCACCGGTGCGCGCACCGGGGAGCGCTCCAGGCGCGCCACGCGAGGTGCGCATGGAAAGCTGATTGGCTCTCGGGTGTCTGTAAACATTCGAAACAGTCCAGAGCGGTCGCCATCTTGTGTCTCGGTAAAATCGAGACATAAGAGGTGGCTAAAACAAAGTGGGAACTGACCATAAGGCGTCAGGGATAGACGCCTTTGACCCCCTAGGTTTGATGTGGGGGCTATAAAAGGGCCCCGCGGGGCATTTAAAATATTTTTTTTTTTTTCGTTTTGCGCGGGGGAAGCGCACGGTGCGCGCACCGGGGAGCGGCCCTGGGAGCGCACTATGATGAAAAAAGGTGACAGAGTGTTTAAAAAATGAAGTTTTGATTTAGAAATTGGAGGTAGTTCTAAAAAGAACTTTTTTTTTTCTTCTTTTTGTTGTTTTATATTTTTTTTGTGTTTTTTGAACTTTTTGTACTTTTTTTGGCTTTTCAAAACAGTTTTATATATTTTTTTGTATTTTTTGGGGGGAGAAACAAAAAAAGGGAATTGAAACTGGCTCAACTGGAGCAAAAAAACAAAAAACCCAAAAAATGACTTCTTTTTGGGGCACTTGTGATTATCACCTGCAAGGACGATGAGTTTCACACTTTGTTCCCCATAGGAGATAAGTTTGCCACAAGCTTTGCAAGTAATTTTAAAATCAGCAAACCTCGGCTGAATGCAAGGCATCACCTCAGATGTTTCTGGTTGCGAGGAAGTGGGTTGGTTTCTTTGGGAGGGGGTCCTTGATGAATGGGGGAGGTTACTGGCCAGTTCCCGGAACTCTGCACGAGAGTAGTTGTTTGGATGCTTTCTTGTCATGTGCCGAATCATGGTATAGTTACCAAAAGAATATTTCTTATTTGGGTTGCCCCGTGAAAGTTCATCATTGCAGATGAGGCAAGTGACTTTTGGCGCATTCACCTTTTTTTCCCCTCTGGAATTGAAAAAAACTCCCAAATGAAGTGTGGTTTGGGTTTATAAGGTGTGTTTTCTTCAGGCAGCCATCTTCTTCTCCCCTCCTCCTGTTCCTCTTCCTCTTCCTCCTCCTGTTCTTGACCACCAACATAATTTGGAGCTGGTCCTCTTGGTGGTTGTGGTGGTGGTGGTGGGGCAGATGCACCAGCTGATGCTACTAATGAAGCCATTTTATAGTACAAAATATTACTCAAAGAGCAAAAAAGTAGACAGAGCAACAAACAGGTCTTCCTCAGTCAAAGGACAAAGTCAGAATAAGGAAAAAAGGTGGGGTCTTTCATCATTTAGAAAAAAAAACTGTCCTGAACCAATGGGAAGTGTTATTTTCAGGTCACAAGACCAGGGGCTTCATCATTATGAAACCAAAACTGTTATGAACCAATGAAAAGTGTTATTTTCTGCTCACATGACCCGACGCGCTTACGCTACGCGCCCAGGGCGCGCCCGGGGGCGCGCCCCGGGTCGCGCAGCGTAAGCGCGTCGGAAGTTTACGTTGTGCGATCGTATTCGCTCGAGTACTTCCGGGTGCGCTTACGCCGTGCGTATCACGCGGTCGCGGCTACGCGATACGTCACGATCATGTTTTCGTTTGCGATATTGGCGCTCACGGGACGCTCCCCGGAGCGCGCCCCGGGGCGCTTTGTAAAAATACGCTTTTCAGGGCGCTCCCCGGGGCGCGCTCCGGGAGCGCTCCCCAAAATAATTTTTTAAAAAAAAATTGGGAAAATTGTAGGGACAGGTAGCTCTATTCTGAAGTGGTTTGTAAAAAACATTAACTTTAGAAAAATATGTATTGTGCTACATTGGGCTTAATATATGTTAGAGCCAAAATGTAGCCCAAATGTAGCCCAAAGTAGCCCAATGTAGCCCAAAGATGGCCACCAGAGATCAAAAATTGAAAATGTAGCCCAAAATTCAACTAGATGTAGCCCAACTGTAGCCCAATGACAGAATGTACCAGAGTGTTCTAAAGAACAACTAGAGTGCTAACAGTCTTATTTATAAAGTGAAACTTATAGTTAGGAATTAGCATTAAAAAAACCTTTGAAATTCACTGAAAAAACCATAGGTTTCACACCAGTTATAGTTAGGAATTAGCATTTAAAAAACCTATTAAATTCACTGAAAAAAACATAGGTTTCACACCAGTTATAGTTAGCTGGAAATTTTACTGATATAAAACCATTGAAATTCCCACGTTATAGTTAGTCGGACTCACTATAACTTGCGCGTGCAATGCACTGCTGATGACATCACATATTACATCACTCATGACATGGTCAGTGACATCACTCATGACATCACTGATGACACCATCCAGTGAATATGTGTCTTTCTGAAAAATAAATATTAGTGAGTTATGTTTAAAAATTTAAATATATATATTAGTGTTTCACTTTGTGTATAAGTGGCTACATGTGTTGGTAAGTAGCTACATGCGTATGTATATGGGTTATTAGATATTTTTATTAGTATCAGTATGACTGTCTATATGGTTTAGTGGGGGTATTACTTAGCACATAGATGCATGAGTGACTGACTCTTTGTTTGTATGTGTTTTGAAGACAGCATATGTACAGGACTGTATGGGTGGATGAGTGTCTATATGTGTTTGTTAGTGAGTGAATGACTGTCTCACTAGTGTCTTTATCAGTACCTACATATGTTTTAATCTAGTATATATGAATATTGATGTATATAAGTGAGTATATGTGAGAGTAAGAGATTGTAAGAGTTCCTGTTTAAATAAGTATGTGTTTCTATAAGTGATTGTTTAAGAGAATAAATATGTGTAATTTTAAATAGAAGTAAGGTGGAAGTGTGTGTATAACTCTATATTCAAATAAATGGATGTTCAATAGTTTATTTGCACGTGTGAATATGTGTGTGAGTAACTTTCGGATGAATGTCGGTGTGTAACAGGATGTATAGGTGTATCACTTCATATGATGAGTGAGTATATGTATGAGTGACTATATAGAACTGTTGGTGAAAGAGTGGATGTGTATATACATAGTGGAATTACTGAATTGCTTGTTGTAACTGATATAGGTATCTCCATTTTTTTAAAAATTTCAGTTTCTATTTTTGAATATGTGTCTCAAGGGTTACATTATAGTGAAAGGAGGTTTGTCACTATGTCACAAGGATGGTGTCATGAGTGATGTCACTGACCATGTCATGAGTGATGTAATATGTGATGTCATCAGCAGTGCATTGCACGCGCAAGTTATAGTGAGTCCGACTAACTATAACGTGGGAATTTCAATGGTTTTATATCAGTAAAATTTCCAGCTAACTATAACTGGTGTGAAACCTATGTTTTTTTCAGTGAATTTAATAGGTTTTTTAAATGCTAATTCCTAACTATAACTGGTGTGAAACCTATGGTTTTTTCAGTGAATATATATATATATATATATATATATATATATATATATATATATATATATATACTCCAACAACTTAGTCCTTGAAGGGGGGAACACTGGATAGCTGATGCCCGTGGTGAGGAGATTAGGATTGAACCATGCTGTAAATCATCCAACAAGAAAAGAATCACGGCACACACCTCAATAGTTTTCAGCTCTTTTATTTGGTCAAAGAGCTCTCATCCTCCTACTCGTTTCAATCTTCACGATCTTGTTCACAGCAGTTTACGCGTCAGGTTTTCACGCAAAGGATTTGATTTAAGCTGTCACATTGCTTTGAAGATTGAAGATTAAAACCACTGTATACCCGAAAGTCCAGAGAGCAGTGCATTTCTTTCCAGATTGTGGAGGAAGTTGTGTTGTTGTTTATGAGGGGTGCTCCATCCCCTAGCACTGACTGCCCTGTGTGGTTGAGGCTCCCTTACTGAGAAATAGGAGTTGGAATACATATATATATATATATATATATATATATATATATATATATATATATTCAATACCAATTGCCCTTAGCAAATAAGAGGTCACACAGCAACATTCTGCCATCCGGCTTGTGTATGCAAACAGCCTGTCACTTACATCGTGGTTCTCGGTTTTGCCAACGCGTTTCGAGGCAGGACGCCTCTTCATCTAGGGCTGCAATTCACCACATTGAAAGCACGCATTTAACATATTCACTGCCTTTATTTGTTTCCATGACCCCACTGGGCGTTACTCCAAGTCCATAGTGCATTATGGGGCATGCAGTTGTCAATGCGAGTGTTTGTTTGTTCGTATTCAAAGAATCTCAACGTGTGACCTCTTATTTGCTAAGGGCAATTGGTATTGAATATATATATATATATATTCACTGAAAAAACCATAGGTTATAGACCATATATAGTTAGGAATTTGCATTTACAAAACCTTGAAAATTCACTGAAAAAACCATAGGTTAGAGACAATATATAGTTAGCTGGACATTTTATTGACATAAAACCAATGAAATTCCATATATAGTTAGTTGCACTAACTATATATCGCGCACCCGCAATCCACTGCTGATGATGTCAAATATTACATCATTCATGACATGGTCAGTGACATCACTGATGACATCACTGATGACATCTCAAATGACATCACTGATGACATCACTGATGACATCACTGATGACATCTCAAATGACATCATCTAGTGTCTGTGTGTTTTTGTAAAGTTTAAATATGTTTTACATATTGAAGAATGAGTGGATGTATGGAAGACTGAGTGTGTGTGTGGCTGGCTGGGAGGTGTGTGACTCTGTGCATATCAAAGTGTACTTGTATCAGTGATTGTATAAGAGAGTAAGTATGTGTTAGTATATGTGTGAAAAGTATGGTGTTCTGTGTTTAACTGTATAGATGAGGAAATCGAAGTGTGATTGATTCTTCACAGGACTGACTAGGTGTATGAGTGCATATGATAGTGTTGTAATAATGAGTGACTGTATGTATGAGTGATTGTATGGGTGAATGAGTGAATGTGTGTGTAGACGTAGGAATCAGTGAGTGCGTATGTAGTACCTGGTATTGGTGTGTCATGATGTCATCAGTGATGTCATTTGAGATGTCATCAGTGATGTCATTTGAGATGTCATCAGTGATGTCATCAGTGATGTCATCAGTGTTGTCACTGAAGTATGGTGTTCTGTGTTTAACTGTATAGATGAGGAAATGGAAGTGTGATTGATTCTTTACAGGACTGACTAGGTGTGTGAGTAACTCCATGGATGAGTGGCAGTGTGTGAGTGTCTGCATAGGTGTATGAGTGCATATGATAGTGTTGTAATAATGAGTGACTGTATGTATGAGTGATTGTATGGGTGAATGAGTGAATGTGTGTGTAGACGTAGGAATCAGTGAGTGCGTATGTAGTAACTGGTATTGGTGTGTCATGATGTCATCAGTGATGTCATTTGAGATGTCATCAGTGATGTCATCAGTGATGTCATTTGAGATGTCATCAGTGATGTCATCAGTGATGTCACTGACCATGTCATGAATGATGTAATATGTGACATCATCAGCAGTGGATTGCGGGTGCGCGATATATAGTTAGTGCAACTAACTATATATGGAATTTCATTGGTTTTATGTCAATAAAATGTCCAGCTAACTATATATTGTCTCTAACCTATGGTTTTTTCAGTGAATTTTCAAGGTTTTGTAAATGCAAATTCCTAACTATATATGGTCTATAACCTATGGTTTTTTCAGTGAATTTCATTGGTTTTTTAAAAGCTAATATCTATAGCTGTAAAATATATTCTTTATTACGTGACGTATCACGTAGCCACGTGAGACGCCTCATGGCGCGTCGCATAACCGTGACGTATCGGCTCTGCAGCGCAAACAAAACCCGTAACATAAGCGTGCCGGAGCACGCTTACAGATATATATATATTTTTTAACCTTAATTAGACAAAATCCACACGTGCACATATCTTGAGGCCTTGCAAAGGCACATCAAACAAACAGTCCCTACAATTTTGCCAAGTTTGCTGGAAATCTATTCCCTTAATTTTTTTTTTACTGTTTCTCTTGGTTTTCCCCTTGTTACGCTTACCGGGACGCTACCCGGTACGCGAACCGGACGCTCCAAAAACACAAGATGGCAGACTCCCGTTACGTTGCCGGTTAGCTGCCCGGTTCGCGTACCGGGAAGCGCCTCTACCGCGAAAAATCGCGGGGGACTTTAATATCCCCCTCATCAATCCTAGGGGGTCAGGAGGGGTTTACCTTGCCCCCTTTCCTTCATCTCCCCCTTCTTTTTTCACCACATCTTGTCTCTCGAACCTACCGAGAGACAAGATGGCGGCCGCTCCGGACTGTTTACAATGTTGACAGCTACGCTGCCGGTTAGCTGCCCGGTTAGCTGCCCGGTGAGCTGCCCGGTGAGCTGCCCGGTGAGCTGCCCGGTTCGCGTACCGGGGCGCGCCTCTACGGCGTAAAATCGCAAAAAAAAAAATTTATTTTTTGCCCCGCGGGGCACTTTAATATCCCCCTCATCAATCCTAGGGGGTCAGGAGTGGTCTACCTTGCCCCCTTTCCTTCATTTCCCCCTTCGTTTTTCACCACATCTTGTCTCTCGATCGTACCGAGAGACAAGATGGCGGCCGCTCCGGACTGTTTAGAATGTTGACAGACACCGGAGAGCCAATCAGCTTCGCTTCGCGAAGTTCCGTTACGCGTCAGGTACGCGAACCGGGGCGCTAACCGGACCGCTGTCACAGATATATATATTTTTTTAAACGTTCATTTCTCAAAATCCACTGGAGCACATATATTGAGACATAGCAAAGGCACGTCGGGCAAACCATATCTACAATTTTGCCAAGTTTCATGTAAATCTATTCAGCCGATCGAGCTAAAAGTGAGTCCAACCGCCCTATGGAAAAATGAATGGGAAAAACGCGTTTTGGGACCCCCCTTTTTTCTCGGCCCCCCTTGACGAACCCCCCCCAAATTTTCAGGGGCTGCTCAGAAACAAAATGTGCCATTTTCCTGAAAATTTCAGCCAATTCCGTCCACAAACACCAAAGTTATTAGACATAGAATTTTCAGAAATCCCATAGAGAAAAAATCCTAACTATATATACCCACTGGCTATCGCCAGTAGGTAATATACATATATAAACATATATAATCTGCATATCTATATAAATATAAATGCATGCATACATATACATATATGCATACATATGCATGTTATTTACATGAAAGTTTTAAAAACACTAATAAAAGCAAAGCTAAAAAGCCACCTCATTACAAACAGAATGGCTTTAACTTAAACGAGGGCGAGATCTATTGCATTTTCAATGCTTGTTTACTTTGGTTCTACCAAGAAGGCATTCAGATGTGTCACACATTTGCCATAAATTCTGAATGTTAGCACTCTAGTTGCTCATTCGATCACTGTAGTAAAGCTAGTGCTCACCAGGGAAGTCTGCTGCTAATCATGGTTTGCAGCCATTTTCCCACATTTTTTATCCCGCAGACTTTCAGTCCGCATACCATTATCCCGCAAGGTCATTGACCTCGCATACCATTATCCCGCATTGTTTCAAAACGCATGTGCATTTATCGCGCATGCCTTTACAAAGAATTACGTTTTAAAGGCATGTATGGTAAATGCATTTGCGTTGTGAAAACCACGATGACGAGAGAGGTAAGTGGGTTTGTGTTAATTTTTTCGTGGGTTAGTGATTGTGTAGTGTAGTGTAGTGTTGTGTAGTGTAGTGTTGTGTTAGTGTAGTGTAGAGTTGTGGTGGTTGTTTAGTGTAGGGTCATGCTGGGGGTAGTGTTTTAGGGTTTAGGGTAGTGTTGTAGTGTTTGCGTAGTGTAGGGTCATGCTGGGGGTAGTGTTTTAGGGTTTAGGGTTGTGTTGTAGTGTTTGCGTAGTGTAGGGTCATGCTGGGGCTAGTGTTTTAGGGTTTAGGGTAGTGTTGTAGTGTTTGCGTAGTGTAGGGTCATGCTGGGCGTAGTGTTTTAGGGTTTAGGATAGTGTTGTAGTGTTTGCGTAGTGTAGGGTCATGCTGGGGGTAGTGTTTTAGGGTTTTGGGTAGTGTTGTAGTGTTTGCGTAGTGTAGGGTCATGCTGGGGTGTAGTGTTTTAGGGTTTAGGGTAGTGTTGTAGTGTTTGCGTAGTGTAGGGTCATGCTGGGGGTAGTGTTTTAGGGTTTTGGGTAGTGTTGTAGTGTTTGCGTAGTGTAGGGTCATGCTGGGGTGTAGTGTTTTAGGGTTTTGGGTAGTGTTGTAGTGTTTGCGTAGTGTAGGGTCATGCTGGGGGTAGTGTTTTAGGGTTTTGGGTAGTGTTGTAGTGTTTGCGTAGTGTAGGGTCATGCTGGGGGTAGTGTTTTAGGGTTTTGGGTAGTGTTGTAGTGTTTGTGTAGTGTAGGGTCATGCTGGGGGGTAGTGTTTTAGGGTTTTGGGTAGTGTTGTAGTGTTTGTGTAGTGTAGGGTCATGCTGGGGGGTAGTGTTTTAGGGTTTTGGGTAGTGTTGTAGTGTTTGTGTAGTGTAGGGTCATGCTGGGGGTAGTGTTTTAGGGTTTTGGGTAGTGTTGTAGTGTTTGCGTAGTGTAGGGTCATGCTGGGGGTAGTGTTTTAGGGTTTTGGGTAGTGTTGTAGTGTTTGCGTAGTGTAGGGTCATGCTGGGGGTAGTGTTTTAGGGTTTAGGGTAGTGTTGTAGTGTTTGCGTAGTGTAGGGTCATGCTGGGGGTAGTGTTTTAGGGTTTTGGGTAGTGTTGTAGTGTTTGCGTAGTGTAGGGTCATGCTGGGGGGTAGTGTTTTAGGGTTTTGGGTAGTGTTGTAGTGTTTGCGTAGTGTAGGGTCATGCTGGGGGTAGTGTTTTAGGGTTTAGGGTAGTGTTGTAGTGTTTGCGTAGCGTAGGGTCATGCTGGGGGTAGTGTTTTAGGGTTTAGGGTAGTGTTGTAGTGTTTGCGTAGTGTAGGGTCATGCTGGGGTGTGGTGTTTTAGGGTTTTGGGTAGTGTTGTAGTGTTTGCGTAGCGTAGGGTCATGCTGGGGGTAGTGTTTTAGGGTTTACGGTAGTGTTGTAGTGTTTGCGTAGTGTAGGGTCATGCTGGGGGTAGTGTTTTAGGGTTTAGGGTTGTGTTGTAGTGTTTGCGTAGTGTAGGGTCATGCTGGGGGTAGTGTTTTAGGGTTTAGGGTTGTGTTGTAGTGTTTGTGTAGTGTAGGGTCATGCTGGGGGTAGGGTTTTAGGGTTTAGGGTAGTGTTGTAGTGTTTGCGTAGTGTAGGGTCATGCTGGGGTGTAGTGTTTTAGGGTTTTGGGTAGTGTTGTAGTGTTTGCGTAGTGTAGGGTCATGCTGGGGGTAGTGTTTTAGGGTTTAGGGTAGTGTTGTAGTGTTTGTGTAGTGTAGGGTCATGCTGGGGGTAGTGTTTTAGGGTTTAGGGTAGTGTTGTACTGTTTGTGTAGTTAAGGGCCATGCTGGGGGTAGTGTTTTAGGGTTTAGGGTAGTTTAGTTGTTTAGTGTATGCTAAAGGCATATTCGTTCTAAAAGTTTTCGTTATTTTAATTTGCGGCCTAATAGTACATGCAGGATTTCGTCATATATTCGCTAATCATACTTTCTATGGCAAAATGAACCCCCTCATTTTGTTCCTTTTTAAATTAAATGTTTTAAGAGTTACCACTTTATTCCAATCAAGATGGCTTCAGGTGTGCCATACCTTTGTAATAAGTAGGACTGTTAGCACTCTAGTTGTTCTTTAGAACACTCTGGGACATTCTGTCATTGGGCTATAGTTGGGCTACATCTGGCTGATATTTGGGCTACATTTGTTTTTTTTGTCTCTGGTGGCCATCTTTGGGCTACATTGGGCTACATTGGGCTACATTGGGCTACATTTGGGCTCCAACATATATATAGCCCAATGTAGCCCAATATATATTTTTCAAAGTTAATTTTTGTAAAAACCACTGGAGCCTATATCTTGAGACATAGCAAAGGCACATTGGGCTACCAGTCCCTACAATTTTGCCAAGTTTGGTGTAAATCCATTCAGCCGTTCAGGCTAAAAGTGAGGCCAACCGCCCTATGGAAAATTGCATGGGAAAAACACGTTTTGGGACCCCCCTTTTTTCTCGGCCCCCCCTTGACGAAACCCCCCCAAATTTTCAGGGGCTGCTCAGAAACAAAATGTTCCATTTTCCTGAAAATTTCAGCCAATTCTGTCCTTAAACGCCAAAGTTATTCGACATAGAATTTTCAAAAATCCCATAGGAAAAAAATCCTAACTATATATACCTACTGGCTATCGCCAGTAGGTAATATATATATATACATATATATATATATATATATATATATATATATATATATATGCAGGGCAGATTCTGTCTATCCGGTTCGCGGCACAGCAATAATCACGGACCACCAAGCAGCAAGAAATATCAGGTGAGTTTATTATCTCTTCCTTGTTTCATTAGACATGACGCGTTTCGGGTAGCGAATTAAGTGAATCTCCATGAACCTTTCCTAAAAGGTTCTACTTTGTGACTAGTTTGTGCATGGAATGTTTTGGGGGGGTTCCATCAAGCAAGGGTGAAGAAAAAAGGGGGTTCCAAAATGCAAAATCTCCATGCATTTTCTACAGACTTCTTTAGACTGGGCTACAGCAAAAACTGCTGAAAGGAATTACACCAAATTCAGCAGGAAACTACATCTTGGTCCAAAGATTGTGCTTTTTGTTATTTGATGTAAATCCCATTTGGTAGTTTTTGTGATATTAGTTGGGCTTGTGAGAGTCCCGCAGATGTCCTGCAAGAGCGCGAAAACCAAAATTAAGCCTTTGCAGAGCATGCATGTTCAGGGTAAACACTACCTCCTACTCGACTCCTTTTATTCCAGACAAAGTTTTGATTAAGAGTAGTTTTAATTTCAAAACTGAGTTTACAGTTTATGGTCTGATGTGCACCTGTGGCCTTAGATATGTGGGGAGCACCAAGCTACAGGTGCACGTCAGAATACTGCAGCACTTACGGGCCATTGTAAACAATGATTCTACATATCTGGTGACCCAGCATTTTAAACAGGTGCACAATAATGACCTCAGTTGTTTGAAATATTTTGTAGTGGCAGCTATTCCCAAACCCCGGAGAGGAGGTGATAGGGATGTTGAGAAAATTAGAATCCAAAATGATTTTAGAGCTGGACAGTAAAATACCCAACAGCCATTACAAAACGGAGGACCTGTACCACTTTCTATAAAGTTTTACATTTAGTTTTGGACCTATTTATGAATTAGTACTGTTGTATATAACTTTTTGAATTGTGATCTATTTTATTGCCGCAGGTTTTTATGGTTTTTACCCTTTTAGTACCAGCTTTGTTTGTAGGGTTATAACCAAGCTACCCAGTGGTTTTAGTTAGTTGGATTCTTAATGAGAAATTATTTCTCATAAGCACTAGCACTTTATGAGGATCTATTTAGATCTTATAGCACTTTATAGAAATCATGGCACTTTCTTTGTTATTTTGCACATCTCAACTTTAGAGTCACATTGGATTCTTCCTAGCATTCATGCAGGAAGTTTATAACAGAATTGGATTTTGAAACATATAGGCATGACCAAACACTAACAGTGGTTTACAAAGAAGTGTCACTAATTTTGCACAGCCATAGGTTTTATTACTATAATAATTTCATGTTTTTATAAATATATTTATATATATATGCAACATGAATTAATTATGTAATTGATCAGGCATTATTACCATGTAAATAGATAGGAGTCTTTGGGGTATAATGATACAAATTAGGATTTTTTTCGTGGCTTAGGTTATTATGCAGTCTAATTAATAATTATAATGTAGACACATTGCCTTTTAAATTGAAGCGCAATTTTGCTTTTTTCAATGTATGCATTTATGCAGTAATACTAATACTCATGCCTTGAATGAGTGTTTATTTAGGGCTTGGACTCGAATTGTTTAGAAAACAGATTTGTTTGTGCATACACATAATAGTGCCAGTATGCTGTCTATGTTGTTTATCACGTGGTGACTTCACCTAAACACAGCAATGTATTTAAATATGAACGGTGTTTCTTACTCGACTTGTGAGCAAGGGCACTAGGTGCCCGAAATGCATCAGTTTTGAGGTTTTTGAAAATAAAATAACAGCTGGCCTCACATCGCTGGGTTAGTGTCTCTGTTCGCCGGATGGTCGGAAGTGCAGAGTTCAAGGCATTTTCATATATATATACATATATATATATATTCACTGAAAAAAACATAGGTTATAGACCATATATAGTTAGGAATTCGCATTTACAAAACCTTATTTTACTCACACAAAACCATTGAAATTCCATATATAGTTAGTTGCACTAACTATATATCGCGCACCCGCAATCCACTGCTGATGATGTCACATATTACATCATTCATGACATGGTCAGTGACATCACTGATGACATCACTGATGACATCTCAAATGACATCACTGATGACATCTCAAATGACATCACTGATGACATCACTGATGACATCTCATTTGACATTACTGATCACATCACTGATGATATCATTCATGTCATAATACGATGAACCTCTTCAGACTCTAATATAACCTTAGATACAATCAGTGTAAACAGACACTCACAGACTGTCACTCATCCATTGAGTTACTCACACACCTAGTCAGTCATGCAAAGAATCAATCACACCTCCATTTCCTCAACTATACAGTTATACAAACTTTACTTATTCAAACATATACTAACACATATTTACTCTCTTATACAATCCCTGATACAAGTTCACAATGATCCATACAGCCACTCACACATTCACTGGCTCTTATGCACAGTTATTTATATATATCAACTCTCACATGTACTGTGTTTTACATATGTACTTACTTTGACATGTAGCACTGAGATATCCATTCACTCACCAATACACTCATGCACACAGTCAACCGCCCATACAGCTGTTTCCACATGCACTTTTGAAACCATACATCTAGTGAATCAACTGCTCACACATCTATGCACAGAGTCATACACCTCCCAGCCACCCACACACACACTCAGTCTCCCATATAAATACTTGGGCAACCAATCAATAACCCATATAGTTACTCATATAGCTACTTATCAACACATGCAACAGTTTACAGAACAACAGACATAATGATGCACAAATTAAGACAGTTTAGTCACTAACCCATGCACTCAGTGAGACACATTTAATCACTCACTCATACAGCCAGTCATGCACCTACTAAATCCTTCATCCAGACACTTATACATCCACTCATTCTTCAATATGTAAGACATATTTTAACTTTACAGAAACATACAGTCACTGGATGTTGTCATCAGTGATGTCATCAGTGATGTCATTTGAGATGTCATCAGTGATGTCATCAGTGATGTCACTGACCATGTCATGAATGATGTAATATGTGACATCATCAGCAGTGGATTGCGGGTGCGCGATATATAGTTAGTGCAACTAACTATATATGGAATTTCAATGGTTTTGTGTGAGTAAAATAAGGTTTTGTAAATGCGAATTCCTAACTATATATGGTCTATAACCTATGGTTTTTTCAGTGAATTTTCAAGGTTTTGTAAATGCTAATTCCTAACTATATATGGTCTATAACCTATGGTTTTTTCAGTGAATTTTCAAGGTTTTGTAAATGCTAATTCCTAACTATATATGGTCTATAGCCTATGGTTTTTTCAGTGAATATATATATATATACATACATATATAAACATATATCATCTGTATATCTATATAAATACAAACATAAATGCATGCATAAATATACTTATATGCATACAGATGCATGTTATTTACATGAAAGTTGAAAAAACACTAATAAAAGTAAAGCTAAAAAGCCACCTCATTACAAACAGAATGGCTTTAACTTAAACGAGGGCAAGATCTATTGCATTTTCAATGCTTGTTTACTTTGGTTCCATCAAGAAGGCATTCAGATGTGTCACACATTTGCCATAAATTCTGAATGTTAGCACTCTAGTTGCACATTAGATCACTGTAGTAAAGCTACTGCTCACCAGGGACGTCTGCTGCTGGTATTCAAAGTGCATGTTTCAGTCTGCATGTCACAATTTTTTTAATGAAATAGAAGAGGATTTGAGAAGTCACTCAAAATGATCCCTAATTTTTCTTTCTGAAGCACTAATCATACTTTCTATGGCAAAATTACCCCCCTCATGTTGTTCCTTTTTAAATTGAGTGTTTTCAGACTTACCACTTCATTCCAATCAAGATGGCTTCTGGTGTGCCATACTTTTGTCATAAGTAAGACTGTTAGCGCTCTAGTTGTTCTTTAGAACACTCTGGGACATTCTGTCATTGGGCTATACTTGGGGTACATCTGGGTGATATTTGGGCTACATTTAGGCTCTTTTGTCTCTGGTGGCCATCTTGGGAGACTGTATGTCAGAATGTATTAATGAAATTGAAGAGGGTTTGAGAAGTCACTCAAAATGTGCCCTAATTTTTCTTTCTGCAGCACTAATCATAATTCATATGGCAAAATATACCCCCTCATTTTGTTCCTTTTTAAATTAAATGTTTTAAGAGTTACCACTTTATTCCAATCAAGATGGCTTCAGGTGTGCCATACCTCTGTAATAAGTAGGACTGTTAGCGCTCTAGTTGTTCTTTAGAACACTCTGGGACATTCTGTCATTGGGCTATACTTGGGCTACATCTGGGTGATATTTGGGCTACATTTGGGCTCTTTTGTCTCTGGTGGCCATTTTGGGAGACTGCATGTCAGAATGTTTTAATGAAATAGAAAAGGATTTGAGAAGTCACTCAAAATGTGCCCTAATTTTTCATTCTGCAGCACTAAGCATACTTTCTATGGCAAAATATACCCCCTCATGTTGTTTCTTTTTAAATTAAATGTTTTAAGAGTTGCCACTTTATTCCAATCAAGATGGCTTCGGGTGTGCCATACCTTTGTAATAAGTAGGACTGTTAGCGCTCTAGTTGTTCTTTAGAACACTCTGGGACATTCTGTCATTGGGCTATACTTGGGCTACATCTGGGTGATATTTGGGCTACATTTGGGCTCTTTTGTCTCTGGTGGCCATTTTGGGAGACTGCATGTCAGAATGTTTTAATGAAATAGAAAAGGATTTGAGAAGTCACTCAAAATGTGCCCTAATTTTTCATTCTGCAGCACTAATCATACTTTCTATGGCAAAATATACCCCCTCATGTTGTTTCTTTTTAAATTAAATGTTTTAAGAGTTACCACTTTATTCCAATCAAGATGGCTTCAGGTGTGCCATACCTTTGTAATAAGTAGGACTGTTAGCGCTCTAGTTGTTCTTTAGAACACTCTAGGAGGCTGCAGTAGAAAACAAAGGAATTAACTGACAGTCTCTGTCCTTGTTGGATGTACATGTTTTACTGAGAATGTCAGACTTCATTTTCACATGACTGAGAAAGATAATGTGAATTTACAGAAAATATGCTTTCA
This sequence comes from Lissotriton vulgaris, assembly GCF_964263255.1. Lineage (NCBI taxonomy): Eukaryota > Metazoa > Chordata > Amphibia > Caudata > Salamandridae > Lissotriton > Lissotriton vulgaris. Next base: position 77,423 of record NW_028245396.1, read on the forward strand.
GTTTAGCTTATAGATCCCCTTCCAAACCACTGTGGGAAAATCATGAGATATTAGTTTTCTTTCAAACAATATTCATGATATCACAGCAGAAGGTTTTTTCACATGGTAAAATCACCTTAGAACCCACCACAATTCCTAAAACGAGTATGGTACCATCAACAAATGATTTATAATGTAACTAAAGTCCTAAAACCCTCTATTAACTACAATGCTTTTTAATGAGGTGCTATCATGTATATTGGTCCCAAGATGGCTGCCAACACTTCTTGGATGAAGTGCTGACAGCCAATCAGATCAGATGTGTGGTTAGGCTCCGCCCAGATATATATCTTTTTTTGAACCTAAATTACTCAAAATCCACTGGAGCACATATATTGAGACCTAGCAAAGGCACATCGGGCTAACAGTCCCTACAATTTTGCCAAGTTTCGTGCAAATCCATTCAGCCATTCGAGCTAAAAGTGAGGCCAACCGCCCTATGGAAATTAACATGGGAAAAACGCGTTTTGGGACCCCCCTTTTTTCTCGGCCCCCCCTTGATGAAACCCCCCCAAATTGTCAGGGGCTGCTCAGAAACAAAATGTTCCATTTTCCTGAAAATTTCAGCCAATTCCGTCCACAAACGCCAAAGTTATTAGACATAGAATTTTCAAAAATCCCATAGAGAAAAAATCCTAACAATATATACCTACTGGCGACCGCAAGTAGGTAATATATATATATATATATATATATATATATATATATATATATATTACCTACTGGTGGTCGCCAGTAGGTATATATAGTTAGGACCTAGTTACTATAGGAAAATCCGAAAATTCTATTGGGAATAACTTTGACGCCGATTGAGGGATCTGCCTGTAATTTCCCTTAAATTTGCCTCGCTGCGCTCCGCTCTTTCCCTGAAAGTTTCGGGGGGATTCGTCAAGCGGGGGCTGAGAAAAAAGGGGGATCCCAAAACGTGTTTTTCCCATGTTAATTTCCATAGGGACATTCTGACAAGGCTACAGCTCGAACGGCTGAACGGAATTACACCAGATTTGGCAAAATGGTAGGGACTGGTATGCAGCAGTGTTTTTTGTATGTTTGGTGTAAATCCCTCCAGTAGTTTTTGAGAAAATTGAATGTGAAATTTAGTCCAATGCAATTTCCTATAGGACCTTTAGACACGGCTACAGCCCGAACGGCTGAATGGAATTATACCAAACTTGGCAAAATGGTAGAGGCTGGTATGCAGAAGTGCCTTTCGTATATTTGGTGAAAAATCCCTCCAGTAGTTGTTGAGAAAATTCAATTTTCCCAAATTATACATCTATGGGTGGGACACTGTGAGTGCACGTAAGCTTACTGTACTCTGTACCTTCCCGAGTACGAGCTGCATGCTGATTGGCTGCTACTGTCTGTGAACATTCCAAAACAGAAATTGTTGGCAGCCATCTTGTGCCTCGGTAGACTGAGGTACAGGAAAGCAGAAAAACAAATGTGTAGAACTCAAAAAGGGGGCAGGGTAGAAGCACCCTGTCCCCCTAGGGCTGCTCAGGGGGTTTTCGAAAAATCAGGGGGGAGGGGGGGTACACGCACCATGCGCGTACCGTCTGCGCACGAGCGTGTACCCCGCGATTTTGCGAAAAAAAAAAAAATTTTTTTTGGGCCTGGGGGGTCTTGGGGGACCCCCTGAGCAGGCCTAGGGGGTCAGGGTGCTTCTACCGTGCCAAATACTCAATTGCGGAGAACGGTGAGGGTTTAGAATCAGCACAGACAAAAACTAAATTTACGTATACAGTGTTTAAAAGAAATATTAATATTCCACAGTCAGCTCAACACCTCATCTGGATCCACCGGTAAAATCCAGCAAAGTCCATAATGTGTTCACAAGAAATTGAGGGAGCGACATTTCACCACAAAATCCGACAGTTCACAGATGTGAATTCCAAAGAATGTCCTTTTATTTGATGATTTTCAACAGAGATGATGATGTTCAGATCAGTAGCAAATCCTCATTATTTCATAAATCAAAATGCAACACAAACAGCCAACGCGTTTCGTCCACAGACGGACATCATCAGGGCTGTAATCGCCAAAAACATACAAAAAAGTATCAAATTAATAAATTGATAAAATATATATGTCGGATTATAGATTTCAAAAACATAGCACAGCAGGAATAAATAATAGGACACCTGCCTATATAACAATCTTTTCACTCATGACAAAGAATAGACAAATTAATGATGAATGTATCTGCACATTCCCCAGAACTCATTGATGAAGATAACTGTTTATAGTGAAAAAGTCTTCTGCCTACCTCCTGTATATGTGAACTTTTCAAAGACGAAATCTTTGTCTTACTATTCGAACAATCCAACTGTACTGCAACCTGATTAAGACATTTTTCATAGATGAATTTAATACACACATAATATTGAATCAAGCAGAACATAAACACCACACATTTAGGTAGTATATAAAAAGCAATTCATATCCAATAAAGCCTATTGAAATACAAGATTATATGTAGCGATAATCCTAACCCTAGATATAATTCAGTAACCTCCAAAAAGTATATAACCATCAGTAAATTATAACTCATTAAAAATTCAAAACCTATTGAAAAGAGCATCTCACCTGGAATTAACACTAAATTAGTATCATTGCCTGAACTCCCCTTGAAATATTTCTTTTGCAGAATCAGTCCTTATTCTTGATATCACTGTGTAACTACAAAAAAAGGGGGGTATCTGGTATTAAAGCATAGCAAAGCCTGAAGCACTATATGCAGGAGGAGGCATAATGACAAAGTAACTGCGAGTTAATCATCTAGAGCAAATGAAAACAAAGCAACAGCAACACCCCAAGGGAATCGTATTTACATGATCAACAAAGTAAAAAGAAGAGCAGACAGATACCTAAATAGTCATATCATCCTGCCCAATATCGTACTGGTGAACCAAATAGAATATAAAAAATCTGTCTATAAATGCCCAGTCACTCAAAATAACCCATATCAAAAAACCAAATCGGTAAATAACCTCACCTAGTACCGATAGAAATTCAGAAGCGCAAATCCTGTTGAGAAAAATAAATAAAATGCGAGACTTGGAAATCATTCAGAAAATGTCCATAAAGCACAAAAACATCCACTACCTATTCTCCGCGACAAACTAACTAATCCGGTCAGCACCTCACCTTTTAAAGATATAAATCCAATCTAATAGTGGGGAGTCTTGGCAGGTGGCATCCGTCGTCTTTCCCGACAGCGTGCAAAGAATCCATATCCATTGCCTCCCTTTAAACTCCAGTATCACCAATCAGAAAGGTTGGCGTGGTTCCCGCTCATCCAAACAATTATAGCTCCCAATGTGGTCCGCCCTGCCTCATAAGCATGACTCCGTGCCGCACTAAAAAGCCCTATTTGCGCTCTCTATTACGTCCGCAACCCAAGCATCAAGGACGTATTATATCCGGTCTGAAGGTGCATATCCGGTATTCCAGAAAAAGGCGTGTTATACCTGGTAGCAGAGCATATCCGGTTTTAAAGTAACCAATGAGATACCAAAGCATTCGTTAATCTGACTCTAAAGGCGACATAACATAAGCATTTATCGGATCAACATGAATAAGTGAGTTTCTGAGAAAAACAAAGTAAAGTAAAACCAAATGATAGGTTAAACTGCCACATTGTATTAGTATAAATTTCAAATAAATACTGACAAGCATACCTCATGAAAACCGGTTTTGATATAAAGACCGGTAAATCATATTATAACCGCTACAAAGGCCAAGTTTAATGGATAAATAGTAAGGTAGTATATCGCATAACAAGAAACGTTCCACAACATATGAAAGGGCCCATTATAATATGACGCTGCAAAAAGTAAATAAATAAAGTGTGATAAATAACCGGTGCATGCGTCCGCCGCATAATACGACTAATACCGCAAAGAAAGAAAGAACTTTTATACATGATACATCCATTAATGAAATCCGCATTCATACTGCGCTGAGCCTGAATATATGTACTAAACCCACGAACCATTTCCCTATACGAAATGTGTTTCACTGGTATTATAATTGAAACCCGTAAGGGATGTCGAGATCCCTATGCACCAACACAAAGTACACATTAAATAATAACTTACATAAACCAATGTGGCAATATGTAAGGAAATACCACTCTTTCAAGACCCTGTATACTACACCTTAATCAAAGGCGCCTATTAATAGAAAGATATCTCAAAGTGTTACAATACAATTTATGAAAATGTAAGCAATATGTAATGCATCTCCAGAAGTAACTCTTATTAAAAAGAAAACCAATTACAAGAGATTATGTAATTACACCCACTAGAACCAACAAGTATAAGGTGATAAGGGAAAAACAGATCAACATATAAAAGATCTATTGACCCTTTAGAGTTCATCCCCAAGTTACAAATAGTAATGAAGCTCATTCTCAGTATTTAACCCTAATTTCACTAGTCTGCAGCGCGAGATCCATCTCGCCTCAACTTGTCTCAATCGGAGGATCCAGTCCCCTCCCCTTTTCCATGGTAGAACCTTTTGCACACCATGGAATGTTATCCTAGTCTCAAAAGGATGATGGGCTCCGATATGTTGGAAAATAGGTGACTTTTCATCTTGGTTCTGAATAGCCCTTACATGTTCTTGAATTCGTATCTTGAGTTTCCTCTTTGTACTCCCAATGTATACCTTCTCACATTGGCATTTAATAGCATAAACTACCCCCTCACTATTGCAATTGATGAACTCCCTAATCGAATATATCTGATCGGTGTTATAACAGAAGTTCTTTACTTTATTCAAACCATAGTCGCACACATTACAAGTGCCACATATGAAGAAACCAGATGGGCGTTTAGCTAACCAATTCGAATTACTGTCTTTCACTGGCTCAAGGTAGTTGCTACTTATAAGTTCCTTGACAGTTGGACATCTTTTGAAAATGACCTCAGGACGTTCACTTATTAGCCCAGAAAGTGCTGGGACTCCCTTCAAAATGTTCCAGTGTTTCCCCAGTGCCTTAAATATAGCATCCTTCTGAATGCAGTACTAAGTGATAAAGGCTACCTGTCCCTTAGAGATATTTTTCTTTTCTTTCTGGATCAAAGTAGATTTCCTGTCAAGTTTATAGATTCTGTTTTTAGCTCTAACGAGGTCAGATTCAAGATACTTTCTTTCCCTGAGCCTATTTTGTAAAGAATTAAGCTCTGTCCGAAAGTCTCTATCCTTGCTGCAATTTCGTCGAATCCTAACCATCTCTCCATAGGGGATGCCTCTAGTTACAGATTTAGTGTGATGGCTTTCATACCTCAAAATGGAGTTAGTGGCAGTAGGCTTTCTATATAAAGTGCTCATAATTTTGTCATTTTCAATGAACAGTTCCACATCAAGGAACACAATCCGTGAATTACTGTGCTCAAGTGTTAACGATACATTAAAGTTATTATTATTCAAATACATGAAGTATTCCTGTAAATCATTCATCGACCCCCTCCAAATCATGAGAATGTCGTCGATGAAACGGGTCCAAAACAAAATATTGTCATGCCATTTACCCGCATCACGGCCCCAGGCATGCTCCCTCTCAAACCAACCCATGAAAAGGTTGGCGTAAGAAGGAGCAAACCTGGAGCCCATTGCTGTACCTCTCGTCTGATGATACCAGTCGTCCTCAAACAGAAAGAAATTATTATCGAGAATCAATCTGGCCATTTCCAACAACATATCTGAATGCTCTCTCAAGCTCACATTTCTGCTTCCCAGGAAGTGTTTTAATGCCACTAAGCCCATGTCCGAATGAATACAAGTGTACAACCCTACCACATCCATAGTGACCAGGGTGTACCCTTCGTCCCATGTGATGTCCTCCAATTTGAGGACGTCCATGGTGTCCCTGATATATGCGGGCAAGTTCACCCCCAGAGGCTTTAAAAACATGTCAACAAATTCTGACATGTGTTCAGTAATGCTGCCAATACCAGCTACTATGGGTCTACCCGAAGGTTTTTGTCTGGACTTATGTAGTTTCGGTAAAACATAGATGAAGGGGAAAATAGGTTTAGAAATGCGGACATATTTAAATTCTGCCTCATCCAACATCCCTTCTTCTTTCCAGTTATGTAGTCTGTCATTAATGAGGGAGGATGCCTCAGGAATAGGATTACGGGTTAGCTTTCGATAACAAGAGGGGTCTTGTAACTGACGTTGAATTTCAGGGCTGTGTTCAGATCTATTCATAATAACTACCCTGCCCCCTTTGTGTTTTGCACCTTTGTTTCACTGCTTTCACTGCTTTCTTGTGCCTTGGTTCTACCGAGGCACAAGATGGCTGCCAACAATTTCTGGTTTGGAGTGTTGACAGACAGTGGCAGCCAATCAGCATGCCTTTCACAGGAAAGCAGCATGCTCATTGGCTGTCAACACTTCGAACCAGGAAGTGATGGCATTCATCTTGTGCTAGGTAGACCGAGACACAAAAGAAGCAGACCTCACAGCCCACACAGCTCTCACAGCCCATACAGCTCTCACAGCCCACACAGCTCTCACAGCCCAAACAGCTCTCACAGCCCTCACAGCCCACACAGCCCTCACAGCCCTCACAGCCCACACAGCTCTCACAGCCCACACAGCTCTCACAGCTCACACGGCCCACACAGCTCTCACAGCCCACACAGCTCTCACAGCTCTCACAGCCCACACAGCCCACACTCTCACAGCCCACACAGCTCTCACAGCCAACACAGCTCTCACAGCCCACACAGCTCTCGCAGCCCACACAGCTCTCATACCCCACACAGCCCTCACAGCCCACACAGCACTCACAGCTCACACGGCTCTCACAACCCACACAGCTCTCACAGCCCACACAGCCCTCACAGCTCACACAGCACTCACAGCCCACACAGCTCACATCCCACACAGCTTTCACAGCTCTCACAGCCCACAGAGCTCTCACAGCCCACACAGCTCTCACAGCCCACACAGCCCTCACAGCTCACACAGCCCTCACAGCCCACACAGCTCACATCCCACACAGCTCTCACAGATCACACAGCCCTCACAGCCCACACAGCTCACATCCCACACAGCCCTCACAGCTCTCACAGCCCACACAGCTCTCACAGCTCACACAGCCCACACAGCTCTCACAGCCCACACAGCTCTCTTAGCCCACACAGCTCTCACAACTCTCACAGCCCACACAGCCCACACAGATCTCACAGCCCACACCGCTCTCACAGCCCACACAGCTCTCACAGCCCACACAGCTCTCACAGCCCTCACAGCCCACACAGCCCTCACAGCCCTCACAGCCCACACAGCTCTCACAGCTCTCACAGCCCACACAGCTCACACAGCCCACACAGCTCACACAGCTCTCACAGCCCACACAGCTCTCACCGCCCACACAGCTCTCACAGCTCACACATACCACACAGCTCTCATAGCCCACACAGCTCTCACAGCCCACACAGCCCACACAGATCTCACAGCCCACACCGCTCTCACAGCCCACACAGCTCTCACAGCCCACACAGCTCTCACAGCCCACACAGCCCTCACAGCCCACACAGCTCTCACAGCCCACACAGGTCTCAAAGCCCACACAGCTCTCACAGCCCACCCAGCCCTCACAGCGCACACAGCCCTCACAGCCCACACAGCTCACATTCCCACGCAGATATCACAGCTCTCACAGCCCACACAGCTCTCACAGCCCACACAGCTCTCACAGCCCACACAGCTCACACAGCCCTCACAGCCCAAACAGCTCACATCCCACACAGCTCTCACAGCCCACACAGCCCACACAGCTCACATCCCACACAGCCCTCACAGCCCACATAGCTCTCAGCCCACACAGCTCTCACAGCCCACACAGCTCTCACAGCCCACACAGCCCTCACAGCCCACACAGCTCTCACAGCTCACACAGCTCTCACAGCCCACACAGCTCTCACAGCCCACACAGCCCTCACAGCTCACACAGCCCTCACAGCCCACACAGCTCACATCCCACACAGCTCTCACAGCTCTCACAGCCCATACAGCTCTCACAGCCCACACAGCTCTCACAGCCCACACAGCTCTCACGGGCCTCACAGCCCTCACAGCCACACAGCCCTCACAGCCCTCACAGCCCTCACAGCTCTCACAGCCCACACAGCTCTCACAGCCCACACAGCCCACACAGCCCACACAGCTCTCACAGCCCACACAGCTCTCACAGCTCTCACAGCCCACACAGCCCACACTCTCACAGCCCACACAGCTCTCACAGCCCACACAGCTCTCACAGCCCACACAACTCTCACAGCCTACACAGCCCACACAGCTCTGGCAAAGGTAATACCAGCAGCGAACAAGCACTGGCAAAAACAATAATGGCAGCAAACAAACACTGGCAAAGACAATAACGGCAGCAAACAAACACTGTCAAAGACAATAACGGCAGCAAAGAAACACAGGCAAAGGCAATAACAGCAGTGAACAAACACTGGCAAAGATAATACAATCAGGGGGCAGGGGCACGAAAAACGGCACAATCAGGGGACAGAAGGCCCGACAAACGGCACAATCAGGGGGCAGAAGGCAAGAAAAAACTGCACAATTAGTGGGCAGAAGGCAACAAATCCTGCACAATCAGGGAGCAGAAGGCAAGAAATATGGCACAAT